>NW_008674115.1:169180-171288 GCF_000695815.1 Acanthisitta chloris | reverse complement strand
CAGTCGTGCCCCTTGGTGGGCGTCGTGGCACACCGCGCGTTTTGAGTACTTCTGCGAGACTGGGAACAATTAAATTCCCCATCCGGATAAAAAATGCTCCGGGTGACAGACAAGCCCCAGGGTTTCGGCTCCCGTGCCGCGGGTGAGGAGCTTGTGCCTGCGCTGGGTTTTGGGAGTGCTGGGGTGCGAGACGGTGCGGCGCGGCTGCCTGCTCCGCGCTGGCTCTGCTGCTGAGCCGCTGGAAGGCAGAAAAGTTACGGTGCATTTTGAAGCGAGGCAGCCTGAAATTGAAAGCAATGACATAACAGTACCACCGCCTGCTGCTTAGCTCGCGAGCAGTTATTGTAATATTTAAGTTACGAAAAATTGGCTGAGAGTGATATCCTGGCATTCTAGTGGGCTGAAGAAGTAAACAGAAGCATGAACAACTTTGGGGTTCAAGGGACTTGTGACTCAGTGTTTTATTTGAGGTGCCAGATTGAGAATTTGTAGGAGCGCTGCTTAAACATAGCAATATGTGCTGTGAAAAGCAGACAAGTTCCTTTGACTATCAATACAAGTCTAGAAAAATATAAATAAAATTTAAAAGGCAATGAGCAGCTACATTTTTTTAAAGATGATGTATGTAACTTACACAACATATTCTGTGTCACTATTCTAGCATGTGACACAGCCAGATCCAAAGAAAGAACTGGGTCCTAAAAATAAATATTTATTTCAACACTTGTATCAAAAAACCCCACAAACATTGTGAGCCCTAATTGCCTTTAGTGGAAAGCACCTGAAAGAAGTAGACACGAGAAGTTCACATTTGTGTTCACATTTGCGATGCAAGAGTTGCAAGACCAGAATGGAAATAAGGAAGAGTCAAGCCAAAGTCATAGCTTATTAGTTAAGGTACTCGTTTGGGCAATGTGATTTTATTTTATGCATCATTTGTATATTTTTGCATCTAAGTTATGTGATAAAACCAGAAGCTACTTTAAAAGCCCAGACTGGAGCCTGGGACTCTCTTCTTTGATGCTGCAACCATTAAGCTGCAGAAGTATGTCCCTGGTGTGTGTAGCCTTCTTGCTCCATGAGTCTCAAAGTCTTTCTTGCATACTGTTCCAGAGTCTGAGGAAGGATGCTGAGTGCATACTTCTGAATCCCCTCTGGCTTTACTGAATCTAGACTCCATATCTGTCTCGCCAGTTGACAGATGTGTCTCCCTTGCAGTCTTGGTTCAAATGCTTGAACTGCAGGGAAGAGTGGGAGTTCAGGCACATCCTTGGTCTGAGCAGTTGATACCATCCGACTCCAGGTGGCCTCCCACACAGCAAGTAAATCTACCACCAAACATCTAGCCACGGAACTGAGCTCTGGGCTTTTGCTGTACATCATTAAAAGTCAGGGGGTTTGACACTTGACAGTACCCTGCTTTGTGTGAAGCCCTTAGCTATGGCCTAGAGCATTTTATGGTTTATCTTTTGTTTTGTATTTTTGCAAGGATGAGCACAGCTGAGCCTTGGCCCATGCTTGAGGCTCTTAGATGCCATGGTAGTACAACTAATAAATATTGTCAACTACTCTGTAAAATAGCTGGGTGCCCTTGGCTTTCATAACTTGTGACCTTACTCTGTAAAATAGCTGGGTGCCCTTGGTTTTCATAACTTGTGACCTTAAGAGTGGTTTTTGGTTTTGTTCCAGTGCATTCAGTCTGTATTTCTTCTCTGCATATACTAATCAGAATTTAAATTTGCTGCACCATGATAAAGTTTCCAATATTAGCAAACACACCATATCTGTCTGTGTGCAGCTGTATTTTGGTCGTCTGTGGTTTCAGTTCTCAGAACTCAGCGAGTTTTACAGCATTTTGTTTACATCAGCTAACCAGAAAGTCTTGCTTTAAAATTTAATTTGGTAGAATTTATATGTGTTCAACTTGCCAAGTTGAAGATTTCCAAATGGTATAATTATTTCTATTCCACAGAAGAGGGAAGGTTATACTATCACAATACATTTTGCTAATAGAAAAAGGAAGTGAAGTTTGAGGCTTATAGCAGAGCTGAGCTCTGCCACTGACTTGATGTTTGGTCTTTATCAAACTGTGTAATGTGGTGCTGGAT
>NW_008674115.1:91715-169162 GCF_000695815.1 Acanthisitta chloris | reverse complement strand
AGTGTTCAGCTCATGGGGAACATCCGAAGACAAATTTAAGCATTGCTCATCTAATCTTTTCAGATCTTGAAATGAGCTGGAAATGGTTACCATATTTGCAAATGCATTTTTAGCTTCAGCAAAACGTCTTTTTTTTTAAAGATGTTCATATACAAACATTCTGACAAGTAATAAACCTGTTCATCTTGAGACCATATAAATAATTGAAGTTTGAGATCACTGTCAGAGTTAGCTGTTGTTTTGAAGTAGCAAGAGAAGATATGCCTCATTTTTATCCTTAAACTAGTGTCTACAACATACAAATATGTGGTTAGGTTTGAGTTCTATGGCATGATACTTGAGACTTGTTTAAGAACTTCTGGGGTTAATAGCTGACCTGTGTGTGCATGAGTACAAGTTGAATTGGTTGAAAGCCAGATTCTGGCCCATCTAAACACAGTGTAGTGCAGAGCAGCTCCAGAGGCCTTCTAGTCACATCAAGCATTTGGTCAGCTTCTGTTGCCTATATGAAAAGGAAAGAGTTAACAAGAATCCATCTTACAAGGAGCAAAAGATTTATTGTCTAAGTGATAGTAGTGGAAATTAAGAGTTGAGTCACAAATGGGAATTTTCATTTACTTCTTAAAAGGGGTGTTTTCTTCTCTTTCTTACCTACCTTTCTTAAAATAGATATAGTCCTCCATCCTGAGACAGTGTCTGCTTCTACTCATCTTTACAGGTGAGCACAGATATGTTGTAGGAACAAAGCAGTCATATTAGGCCTGGGGAAAGAGGAAGTCTGCTTGGGAATGCTGACTGCTGAAGCTTGAGAATGTGTTTCTGCAAGTGACCATTTGTGATGTAACATTTCTGTTTCAATTCCTGCCAGTTCTTGTCAATGAGATCAATGAGAAAAAAAGGTTAAGCAGTTAAAATATATTTAATGTGAGGAGGCTGCCCAAGAACTTTATTATGTACTTTTGTTTCTGTAAACGTGTAAGTGGGATTTACAGTCTTCACTTGAACTTGTCTCTACATTAAAGACCAGAATTTGGTTCTGTTCTGGAGTGGTCATTTATAAACACTTACCTGCACAGTGGCCTGGCAGGATGGTTAGCTGTAACTCTTGTACAGATGGGGAGCTAACATGCATGGAGAGCTATGACTTCAGATATTAACTAATGGTAAAACAAGTATTTGTACTTAGGAGTCTGTTGCACATTTGATTTCACAACTAAAGGGCCAGAGCTTGTGTCTGTGGTCCATGTACTCATCTTAATAGCCACTATGAGGCTGAGGTTCAGTAGTATTCAGTGCTTGTCACAGGCCTCATCTGAGAGAAGCCTACAAAGGGTTTTTTCCAGTAACCTAGCACTCACTGGTAACAAAATCTACAGGAAAGCCATGGATGTTTGTATTGTATTTCTTCATATATAGCTCTCTGCTTCTGGTAACAGAACTTAAGCTGCTCTGACTACCAACAGTTATGTTTGAAGGTGGCTGGGTGAGAAGGAGGTGTAATATGCTGGGGGAAAAAGGTGAGCATGATAGGCAATTAAATTAAGTATTCTTCTTTGGACCTTGGGTAAGTCTGCACACTGTATGAAAAGCTGAAATTATAATTACTTCCACTGGGAATTCCACTTTACTTTCTTGTAATTTCTTTAGCACATGCCCAGGTGATCTATTAGCTGTGTTCCTTGCAACCCCCTAAATTTTGTTTTTCTCCCTAGATGAAGTGCTGATTTAACCACAAGCAGCATCTTTTCTTTCTCTCCTATCCTCTAAAGAGAACTGTGCATGTTTCTATGCTTTTCTTCTTGCTGCTGGCTCCTTAAAACAGACATTCCCTTGCTGCTCCCCATCTTTGTATTGACCCTTATTCTCATTCATTCTGATATTTCTTTTTTAAAACTTCTTTTGTGGTTGTTATTGAAACTTTTCAGCTTTCTTCCTGGCAAATAGTTCACCTCTCCCACTTTGTCACCAGTCGCCTCCAGTTTCCTCCACCCAGTAGCCAAATACTGATTATACGCGACTGATGAACTTGAGACTTGACTTTCTGGAATGTAAATAGAAGCTTGAATGAAGAGACCTTTGTGGCTGTGCTTGCTCTGCTTCTCTAAGAGGCAAGAAATGCACCGTTTCCCAGCCAGTCTCCAAGCAGTGGTATTCCTAGGGATTGGATGTCTTGGCCTTTGCGCAATTGTGCCGTCCAGAGCTGGTACAAAGTGGCTGTAAATCCCAGCTGCCTTTAAAGGTTCAGCTCTGCTTGAAAAGTCTTATGCTAGATAGCCTCCTTGTAACAGGTGGATAGATTAGATAGTTTGAGCTACCTACCAGGGAAGGGTCCACACTGAAGGCAAATGCAAATACAAGACTGCTAAATGATGGCTTGTAATCAGGCTTCTGCCAACAGCAGGACTCAGACTGTGCCAAAACCTTTGCACGAGTGTGAGCCTGTGCTGTGAGAGTAGTAACACTGCAAGAATTTGGTTGAAGACCTAAGGCAAATATATAAATATATGTGCCAGTGGGCCTGGAGAAGGGATTGTGTGTTATGCTGGGGTATTTTTACTTTTCATCTGTGTCTGCTGCTGTAATAAAATGTATTTGTAAACTCAGATACCCATGCAGAATACTGCTATAAAGTCTTTTAAAATCACCAATTATTGATGATTGTTTTTGAATTGAAAATCAAAAACTTGTTTTCTGTCTTGAAGCTCAGGGAAAAAGGCCTTTAAGTACAATTTAAGCAATGATCATCATTTAATCAATAGTGAAGTTTATGGTTCTGAAACTGATACTTGTAATAAATTGAAAAGCACCAAATTTTATTTTTTTTAAATTAATGAACATATATTGTTTAAGAGATGCATAGTTCTCAACTATGTATTTTCACACACACACTTCATTTTGAGAAGGACCAAAAAAATGCTTTACCAAGGGAAGAAGAAAAATCTTTGATAGTTCCAGTAACTTAACAAGGTCAAAATAAAATATTAAAGGCTCATGACTCTCTGGTGGTCGAGAAGGTGCTATGATGTGAAATAGCCAGATATATTGTAAAAATGAAAGTCAACATAGACTGATTTTAATTAAGATGCAAGCAAGTGAGAAGAAATGAAATTACTATAGTACACAGATTCAGAGAGATTCTAATTGGGAAAAAGATTAGTAAATGAAAATAGATGTTTATTCTTAATGATTTAATAGAAATAGTGTTTTGAAAATGGCACATGAAAGCTATTTAAATAATGCTGCCATTATGCTGATAAGGTGCTACTTTTGATTTTTAAAAGGGCAATAAGAGTTCTTTTATTTCTGTTCCTCTTGCCAAGCTTCTGCTGGCCTGGCTGTTCTTGCTCTAGATTAAAGCTGAAGTCTTTTGTATTTGATGATTATAAAGAAATCACCATTCTTATTAAAAAGAATACAAATTCAAAAGGGAAAAAGGCCAAAGTACCCCATTCTGATGTAGCGATTGGTTCAACAGTTAGTTATGGAATGTGTAGGCTGTGATTACAGAGAATAAAATAGCCTGGAAACTGGTACAGTGCATGTCTGCTTCACAGTTTAGCTCATGTTGGTACTCTGTAAAGCAAGTCTTATTCTTCTTATGGATCTGCTTGTCTCAAAGACATATGTGAAGGATCAGGTGAACAGTCTTTCATGCTGTCATGCTGATGACCTATTTGGATATCCGTTCTATTGATGTGTTTTTGCCTTCTGTTTGATGGTCCTAAGGAGGCTTAGGATATGCCAAATGCTGAGCGATTGTAGGCAGGAATATTTAACATTAATAAGTATTATACAGTGTCCTATTGCATCCCATGCCCACAATGTATTACATGTTTCAGATGATAATAATTTGGCTATTATGTTGCATAGTTAGGTCTTAAACCTGGTGTTTTAGACAAATATTATTTTTTTCAAAAGTTGCTTTGTTTATATGCATACCTTTGGCTAAAGGACAACAGTGGCTGGATTGGCCTCGCTTGCAACATTGAGTGCTGGCAGAAGGTGTTCCCATGCTGGGGAGCCAGTCTGTTGTTGCTCATTCTTCTACAAAAGGAGGAGATATTTAGGAGATTAAATATTTGGAGGACTGCATGTTAGAGAATGGCACATTAATATTACATGAACAAGCTTTTGTTGCAGGGAAATGTAGCAGGATTTATACAAGAAGCTTTAAATCTGTAATTCTGGACATATCCCATTTTTATAGGTGTAGTCATAATTCATCTAAGAATTATATACAGTATCTAGTGTAAATAGTTTTAAGCTATGAATAATAACCCATTCTTGCTATCTTTTTCTGATCTTTGATTATGGGAATCTAAATTTGAATTTTACATTTGGAGGTGGTTATTACCAACCATGAATCATGCAGAATTCAGAAATAATAGTTTCATCACCCTGTTTTACTCAGCACTATTCCAAATCCTGGGACTGCAGGGTGAGTGTATCCCGGCAGAAGGAAACTGATGTTGCAATAGTGTTCTCGTAACAGTGACATGCTTTAAAGTGTGCTGATGAAACTTGACAGCACAGGCTGATGTGTTTGGTAAAGTAAGGAGAGGTTAAAGGGCTTTTAAAATTCAGAAGAACGTACGAGTGTCAGACGCCTTGCTTCTGGTATTATTGATCAAGGTCATCATGAACGAATTTGTTCAGTAAATAAGACATCTGTTCAGAGGATATCTTTATTAGGTAGTCCAATTCCCCAGAGACAAGGTGTTTCCAGTATGGTGTTATTACTGACAGTGTAGAAAGTACTAGATGGGCCCTTTCTTATCGTCACAAAATCACGTGTCACCTGCTGTGACCTGTGTCAAGTCAAATTTCTCAGTTTCTTCTTATAAGCTTGTCACGTAGCTATTTCTCTTCTTCCTTCTCACCTTCTTGTTGGCTGTTTAGACATTGCTCGTAGCTTTTAGAAAAAACTATGTTATAAAGTGCATTTGTGGTGTTACACTTTCATCAAAGAAGAAAAATCATTGTTAGATGGAAATCTTAGTTTGTAAATGAGGCTCAGTTGTTGAGCAGATGTTTTATTGTTAAAAATTTGTCTTATCTCGGCAGATGAATTGGTTACATGTTTGGCTTTGTGTTATAGTAAGGAAGAAAAATGGCAAGTACACATCATGTGCAGGCATACTGCAAAGGCATGCAGAATTTCCTAGGAAAGGTAGTTCTTCTCCAGCAATGTGATGTGTGCCAGAGGACCTGTGCTGTGGTCAAAAGCAAGAGAAGTCCAAGAACAGTTCTAGCATTAAGTTTCCCATCAAAAGGCATCCTGTATCTGTAGTAATATTTTTTCTCTGTGTGAAGCTGCACTGCTTCCACCTTAATTCCCCAATGAACTAGATCAGAGTGCCCCAAAAAGAAAGAGGAAAGAATGAAGGGATCATGAGAGACACAGACAGATTCTTCATTTTCAGCTTTTCCAAGGCATCTATGTGGTTACTGTCAAAGCCAGTTGTTTGTGTGGGGTTTTTTGTGTGGTTGAACCCTACTGTCATGTGCATGTAGCACTCTACTATTTTGGCATATTATACAGTGGTGTGGCCCTGCAGACAGTGCCAGCCCTTGTATCTCCCATTTTTAAGCAGTTACATTGTGTGTAAGCTTAATAGCAAGCCATATCCTATCCTGGCTAGGAGTTCAGGATTAGGTACTTCCTGGCACAGAGACATTTATTAACTGTGGACCTCTTTGGTGGGGAAAACTAGAGATGCTGGTGGCTGACCAGGGCTGTTAGCCCAGATCCATCCACACCTCTGCCTGAAGTCGCTGTGAGCTGGGAAGCTGGTGAAATATATATGCTATACAGCTTCTGTATCCTTTAACACTTTCTTATGTATCCACTGATAGTCACTATGGGAGATAATCTACTTATCTGACCTGTCATTGCCATTCTTATATATATAACTGGTAGAGTTACTGCTGAGTCAGAACACTTAGACTTCTAGGTGCTGCTTTCTAAGGCAAGAGCTTCTAAAAGAGAGGAGAAATTTGGGGTGAGTTTGAAATATAGGAAGTCTGTGCTGCAGGTTAAAACCAAAACCAAAATCCACACCTATGTTACAAGGAGACAGATAAGAATATTTTACCAATAATGTGCTGTATTAAACAGTATATAAATATGTCTCAAGTTCCTTTTCTTGCTTTGATTGAAAAGCTTTTTCCTTCTTCTCCTTTGCTTTATGAATACACAACCCAGCTGGATTTATGATCCAGCTACAGCTGGCTCACATTTCATTCTTTTTTATTCCAATATTAAGGCTAGCAATTAATGAACTTTCAAGAGCTAGAACAGAATTTTTCATATAAGGTTCCTCAAAACTCCAAGATGTAGGGCTTTACAAAAGACCTGAATGTTGCAATCAAATTTTTGTACTGCGCAGAAGTGTCATAAAGCTGGATTAATTTGTAAAAGATTTTGTTTTTTAAAATGAAAACCCCTTTATGAACGCAAGGTGTTAAGTCCTGACCCTTCAAGCTGCTTTGTACCTTCTGTTCCCACTACACTGAGTTAGTAAATCAGCAGCTACTGGACTGTGTAGTTGCTAATCTGAGTATTTCTGTGCAGTTTCCATTAAAGCAGCATCTGCTGTTATGATGGAATAAATTATTATAAGCTGTGTAGTAAACTTCCCCTCCTCCATATACATAATATATTCAATATTCAGTGGACTTACATCATATATAAATATAGAACATGTCAGTTCATTGGTGACGAATTTCCAAGGATTATGTACAAGACTTAAATTATATGTAATTTGTATAAATACCTGCTTCTTATGGGAGCATACTCACCATAACTCCTGATCTCTTGCCAGGCAAACCAAGATGATGGACAGATTTTAGCATCATGCTGTGATGGTTCTCTATTTGTTTTATTTTGCAATCTCAAGCATGCAGTTAGAATGTTCCATGTTGACAAACTTATTTGCTGAAAGAATATTGAACCCTTTGATGTCTTAACAGAAATGGGAAGACAAATTTCAGTTCTAAACTTCCTCATGCACATTTATGTCTAACATATTGGTGTATGCTGGAAATTTTGCATAGGTTTAGAAAATAACAGTAAATAATGAAGTAGAACTGGCTGTCATGGATGAAACTTAAGGATGGAAGACAAATTAAGCTATGGAAATAGTGATTGACAGGCATGCTTTTTTCTCCTAGTCCATTATGACACTAAAAACAGCATTAAATCTGTAAACCATAGAGAAATACAATTATCTGGAGGATGGAGGTAAGTAGATGTCAGATTGGTGAGAATTTACAGTTAACGTAGACAAAAAAAATAGAGGTTTTTATTTAGGTACAGAGAGGAGTCAGGATCCTGAACTCTCTTGGCAAAATGGGTTACTGTATCAGACCATGTTATCTAAGAGGGGGAGAATTTTCTGGGTTTTTAATGTAGCACCTCTGGTCATTTTGGTAGTAGATGAGTGCATCTAAGCATGGGGGAGAGAAAAGCCTTAGGTTAAATGTTGGTTTCAGGCCTTATGTGGTGTTTCTGAGTGAGCACATGAGCAGGTGAGCTCTAAGGCATACCTGATAGGATCAGTCACTGGCCATAAAAAGTTAGGTTATAATTCCTTTTCCTCTAGCTGAACCAACAGTGATTGTCAAAGCAAAGAATCATCCTATGCTCCAGTAGCATTTTAGGTGCACACATGATACAGTAGGATTTCTAGGATACATAGAATTCATATCCTAGAAATCCTATTAAGATTAGGATAGGAAGTAGGTTTTTATGGACCTCTCCAAGAGCTGCATTTTCATCGACGCAGTGCCTGGAGTGACCACTGTGGTGACTTTCCATACTACAGTTTGAGTGATTTGAAAGAATATATAAAGTGAATATAAGAGGTTTTCTGGGCATACTGTTGGGTAACAGCATGGATGGGTAGTGCTATTCCACACTGCTAAACTGTTGTTTTATTTCCTTTCAGAATTGATGGATTAGTTCATTCAATAAGCTCCAAGAAAGAAAACCCAAGAAATTCTCTTCTCAAATCCATTAAATTGCCTTACACCATTGATTTTAAACATAAACCTGAAAAAATGAAGTATAAGTGCAAAAACAGATTTAAGCGTATTATTTTTAGTGATGAATATAGCAATAAATCTTTAAGCACTGGCAGCTTAAGAAAGCAACACAGTGTGTGTGATTTCTTCTAGAACTACAAAATGTGGCAAATGTGTACAGGTTGTATATGGGATTGTTTGCACATAAAAATTACTTTGAATAAAGGTCTTAAGAGACATAGTGAAAAAAATGTCAAGACATAGAAATGTTATGGAACATTATGGAACTGTTATTCTGGAGCAGCTATTCCTGAACACTGTTCAGTGAAGTTATAGTAATGCAGATCATTTACTTGAAAGGTGTAGAAATACAGCATTAGTTATACTCATTTGTCGTTTAACACTAAGCTTCTCTTCTTCCTTCTTCCTTTCTGCTGGATGTGTTCTTGAAAGCTTGTTGCTCCCTTTTTACAGAGACATAATGCATTCTAGACATCAGAAATTTGAAACTGAACCTGCTGTTTTCAAGGGGTTTTTCTCCTTTCATTTAGTTTTGTGCTGTTTAGCCCAGAAACTGATCACATGGTGGTTTAACTATAAAAGAGTAAAACAATGTGAAGATAAAGATGATTTGTTTGAGAGCAAAACTTGGCTAAACAGACTGGGTCATTATTAGTTAGAGGCATTCATATCATGCATGTGAGAGGTGCAGTCAGGACTGGTGCTCTACTTTGCTATGTGTTGTTGAACAGGATATTATAGTTACTGCTGTATCATTTATGCTGACAATACATTTATATAGAGGATGGGTGTGAAGGCCACAGGGAAGTTGGTAGCTGTATAAACATAGAATAATGACAGTTAGGGGCCCAAAAATCATGTTAACTTGAAGAATACTAGAAGCATGAGGGTAGTGGGTGTAAAGAATTGGCACACTGTTACTAATTACGTGTATGATAATGTGTGTGTTTAAGAAAATAGAAGGAATGAAAATGTTTAGGAAAATTGCAGGAATTTGCTCCCCACCTCTGAGGAGCTGTTTCTTCTCTAATTCTGTTAACTAAGAAGGAGAAGGCGCATTGTCTTTAAAGAATCACTACAGAAGGCTTTGGCTCATGAAAACCTTTTCTGTGTTGTATTTGTTTCAGTTGCTTTGATCTCTTTTAGTTTGATGAGTGTGTGTCATCACTTGGTATTACAATTGCTTCCTCTTGCTCAGATATGACAGTAATAAATATATTCACCAAAAAGTGTAATTTAAAATTTATATTATTCACAGTTATTGGCAAGTACTGTAGCCTAAATGGTGATAATGAGGGAGAGTCTGGTTCAGGTTGATTTTTGTAAAAAGAATTTATCTGTCTTACCAGTATGCATAATAAGCTTATGAAAATAGCCTTTTCAAAAATTAAATAAGAAAAAACTCAATATAAAATGATTGTAAGTGTAATTGAGTAGTGTAATTTACTTTCACTTTACAGGAAAAGGCTTTCAGCTCCATTTCTTAAGCAGCTTTAGAAAACTGCACACTGACTCCTAGCAGTAGTGTATTGATTGAAAGCGTCCAAAGCATCTAGAAAACATAAGTGTACATAAATTAATCTAAAAGGGATGTGTTTCATGGATAGAAACTAGGATTTGAAAGAAGTGTATTAATTTCAAAAGTACTGGATAGACAATAATATATAATATAAATCTTATTAATAGCAGGATTTCTTTACAAATCTTTTTTCATCACCCTATAAATACTTAACTAATCTTCACCTGTTTCACACCTGAGAAGAAATTAGGCAGAGAAATGGAACCACTGAGCTACTACCATGGAATAAAATTAAAATCAACATGGAGTAAAAATAGAAGATTTTTCAGGAAACACAATTCATTAGAGAATTAATTGAGGTCCTCCCTGGACCTCATTGGGAACTATGGCCCATATAAGGTATATATTTTTCCCCTCCCTTGTTAAAGTTTACCTTATCTTATTTTACTTTTGCATAATAGCATGTCACAGGTTTGTTTTACACGCTTTTGGGTCTTTTTATTCAATCAGTTTAGGACACGCTTTGTCTCAGTAAAACTTAGATCGATTTCTTTTTGTTTATCCGTCCTTTCTCATATATACTCTCTCCCTCCAGTTGTAATGCTTTGCTGTGCTTTGGGTTTGGGTTAGGTAGACCTATGCTTAAACAAGTTAAGTAACTGCAAGAAACATCTATAATGTGCACAGTGTTACCCTGGGTTTATGTTCTGACAGTTACTTGGTTCAATACTGACTTTCCCCATCCTTGATCATTAACCTATTCCCTAGTAAACATTTCAGAATATATTTATTCACTGCTACGTACATAAAGAAGTTGGTGCTGTTCATTTCTGGGGCTGTTGAGCACCATTTGGAACAGCAGCTGCTGAGGTAATGATTTGGACATGTCCCCTACCACCCTCGAAAGGAGAAACATCGTGGGTGCACAAAACCTTTCCAAGATATCAATGACATGCAAGCCTGAAAGCATTTGCATCTTTTACTTTGACAGATTTTTTTTCCCCACCATGAATATGTTTGTCTTGCTTGCACATACTGAGTCTGATTGTGCAATAGCAAAGAGGAATGACTTCAGGACTTTTTGTCTATCTAAGGCTCCCGTAAGCTCATGAACAAGGGCATTTTCTTTCTGATTACCTGCCAGGTTGTGACAAACTTAGAGAAATACAATCTTATGGGTAAGACTTGGTAGTCAGCTCAGTTTACTGTATCCTGTGATTTATTGGAGCCCACAGTCCATGTAATGTGAGATGCCAGCTCTCATTTGAGGGAGCTTTAGGAAAGAATGAAAAACTCACCTTCAAGCCTGGACCATCTTTCTAAAACGCTGAGAGAAAAAGAGTTTTTAGTGAGGTTATTACTTGAAACCTATCCAAATTTTATGTCAGCTTGTCTTCATCCCACTGCTCCTCCCAAAACAGTCCAGGCCTCCACCCTTCTGCCTGGTAAACACACCAGTCTTTATGATCCATAAACCTAAGGAACCAAACCCCAACAAAATTCAGCTGAGTCCTACCATCAGAGACTCTGGCTGTAGGTTTTCTATGAGAAGTTAAGTTCTAGGACTAGTTGACCTGTCAGATCTGTGTAAAGTTCACATCAGTGCAAATGGGAATCAAAACAGATGTGATATTAAATGTCTGAATCTATAGTCCTACTGTTGGCTTTATATTTTTCTTTGGACAGGCTTAGTAAGAGGAATATAAAAATCAGCCTCACAATGGTACAAGTATGGAAAGACCATCTCCAATCCTTTGCATTGCCTTGTCAAAATGTTTTATTCATGCTGGTCCTTGCTCTCACTGCCTTTGAAAGTAGTAGAATAAATGTAGTAGAAGGTAGGTAAGCTGGTAAAGTATGAATGGGGACAAACAATATTACTCTAAGATGACTTTCTGGCCACTATATTTTCCCTGATCGTGGTGTCTTTGCAAGATATTTACCCATGCTGTCCAGCTGGCTAAAGCATGGAAGCCAGAACAGCAGCTTAGAGCATGTTTGTGTAGAACGAGCTGTGAAGCATGAGCCACAAGCTCTGCTACAACCTCCCACCTGTGGCCACCAGTAAATGTTGTGTAAGGACAGGACAAATGCATGGAGGAAACTTGCAAAATACTTTGTTGACATCCAGAAATCTGTGGCTTGGGAACTTCCTAAGATAAAGGGCTAGACTCTAAAGTTTAATATTAATTTTTTATTCTTATATATGGTTTCATGAATTTGGCAAGTTATTCTGTGGACCCATGTAAACTTTGAATGTCTTGTGTGGAAGAGCTCCAGACTTTGAGTATGTTAAACAAAAAAATGCCTTTTTCAGTCACTTTGGAACTTATCATTAGCTAATTTAGTTTCATACACCCTACTCTTCTATTGGAATAAGCAATGAAAATGAATTTTTCATACATGTGTGAAATCTGAAATGTCATAAGCCCTTTATCATTGTGCCGTAGTCAACTCTTTTCCAACCTGAAGAGTCGGAGGGTACTTGGTCAATCCTTGTATGGGATGATCTAGCTATATTTGGTCATCCACATGGTCTTTTATCACTCTTTTCCAGTCCTCAGGTAATCTTACCAAAATGGACCAAGAATTGAAACAGTCATCAAGTGGTGAATGCATATTGTATTTATTCCACTGAAATTAGGGTGGTTCTTATTTTGATACCGGTTCCTTAATATTTGCTTTTCTTTTTCATTCATGGTGTTTTCATGCTTTTATGAGAGCTGTTTTGACTTGCCTAATATAACATACTATTGTGTATCTGCTAGTATTGTTCTTTTTTATAGTTTCTGCCAATTTGCCCAGTGCAGGTACCAGACTACTTGATTTTTTTTGGCTTTCTCTTGGGCCCCTTTATAAAACTGTCGTGGTATCAGTCCTCTGATTCTGAGGCAGTTTTAAAAGAGACAGTTACTCATGCTGCTGTTTCATCCATGAGTTCCTTAAGAATGCTTTCACAGTCTCTTCTGGTCTGTGCAAATTGTTATTGTTCATATGCTCATTCTGTAGCTGCTTCCACTGAAATCTCTGTTTGAAATTGATGACCCAACCAATACCTCATAAAGAAATGTTCTGACATGGCAGAGTTCAAAATACTTGATTATTTTCTTCCCTAAGTGTTGTTTTTATCCCTTGTTCACCTGTTGGCTATTCTGGCAGGCTTTGCATGCAAGTGTGAAAAAGGGGTTCTGGTTAGTTCTTGTGTCTTCTGATAGTAATTTTGCAGGCTGCCCTTTGGTTTACCTTATTGCGGTTTAAGTTTGCTTTCATTTTGGGGTTTGTTTTTTTTTTAACCAATTCAATCAGCAGTAGCTCATGAGTCTTTCTACTTCCTTCATTTGGACATGACTCCAGCTTTCAGGATGATTTCTTGCTTCTTACAGCCTCTCATACCCTGTATTCAGCAACACTGGCTTCCTTTTCCACTTCCTCAAATTTTTTTGTTATGTGGCATGTATTTGCGCTCAGCCTCCAGTGTGGTATCTCTGTTTACCATATTGCCTGTGAAGGTTTAATTTTCTTAGCTTCCCCATTTAGCTATCTTCCTTTTAGCAAGATTTAATGTATCCTCCAGGGTGACTTAAAAATCAGATTTTGAAGGCTTTATCAGTCCTGTCAAAATTTCCTGGTATGTGTATCAACACTACCTACAGTTACAAACCCATTAAAAATGTCCAAACTGTAAAATCTTGAGTGCGAATGTGTAAGCACGTGTGTCTGTTCATCATGGTTAGGGAGCAGATAATCGTTCTTGACAGGAAGAAAAAGTCTAAGTGTAGAATCTGGGCAGTCAAAGATGTCTTTTGCTTGTTTTTATCAGGCTCTAAACTAGCAGAAACTGACCCTTCAGATGCGATGCTGCTGGCTCCAGCACCTGTGGCTGCCTGTGGGTCAGCCAAGCTGCCTTTGCACCCAGTGAGTCTGGGAAGTGATGTCTCAGTTTTGAGCTACTTCCATTTGGAATTTGGATGGAGATGGTTTAGCAAGACAACTTGTACAATTAGACATTTACTTTTTTGGAAACGAAGTAGGGAAACTTTATTCCTGGAAGAATCTGGAGCACTCCCCTAAAATGGTGTGTGTTTGTCACAGCTGACTGTGATAGATTCAGCTGAGGAGTCAGAAAGTTTTAGTGTGCCTTAAAGTGTGGACTGATGTGGCCTACACAACCTTAGTAAAGTCCTGTCATTTAGCTGTGGTATTGTTTTTAATGAAAAAGCTTTTTACAGAGTCAGAAGTGTGGGGGTAATTGGATTGCATCATAAGACATCACTGACACACTTCTGCTTGCAGGGAAGAAAAACTGAGCGGGATTAGTGATTTTTAAATACTGTAATAGAGGAAGGTAAAAGAATTTAAGGAAAGATGAAACAATGAGCAGACATTCTTTCTTTCAACCAAAATGATGCAGTTTGTTTAAATTTAATACCAGACTTACTTATACACGTACTCAGAAGCTGTCATGTTACCCAGCCTTTAATCTTGATCTGACCTGTTCCAGACAAGAAGCGCTTGCTCTGTGAACTTTTCTCTTTAAACTTCAAATGTGGGCCCTCTTTATGATAATATTTTCCATGCTGTCTTTCTGAACCTTCCTCTGTGTGTGTGAAATTTACAACACTGAGCTTTAGCTGAAAGTGAATTTATTTTTAGATCTTGCAAGAGAATAGTTCAGCTGTGTGAGTAATATGCGGAGACTGAACAGTCTGGAAATACCCCTCGCTGAGAAGCACCTCTTCTTGGCTGGTCACACTTGCTTTCAATTTTCCTGCGACATGGAGAGGTACAGGGTGTGTGCCAAAGTACTTGTTGGCTTTCAGGTTGCTTATTTATAATTTGTTAATATTTTTAATACAATTTTAAGGGGAGTGGCTCTGTAGTAATTAAGGTAAAGCTTATACTGAAATGTGTTCTTGTTAATGGCTAAGGAGGTCTATTCCAGAATCTGCAGAGGTGCCACCACATAGACTTTCATCCAGCTGGGGTGATGTGTTCTCACCCTCACCCTTTCCTTAGGCACCTCTCTGGGGACTGTGTTCCTCCTGAGTGCACCTGCCCTGCTTTGTGTGGCTCTCCTTTGCCTTAGCAAGCCCTGTGCCCTTGGTCACTGTTTTTACCTTGATCATGGTAATCCTTTTCACCTTGCTCATAGTAGTCCCTAGTGCTAGAGAAGATGTGTAGGAAAGCAGAGGGAGGATTTATTAAGCCTGACTTAGAGTGGAGTTGCAGTGTGAAGAGCCAGGAGGCAGCTTGAACAGACTGAACATCTTGATGCTGCCAGAGAGAGGGGGTGTCCCAGCCTGCTGCCTGCTTCTGGTCTCTGCTCTTCCTGCCACCATGCACAGCTCTGGCATTCATCTTGTCCTTCTGTGAGCTGGCAGCCAGTGTTGGTTGAAAAACTGGGCTGACAGCGAAAAGCAGAAATCTCATTCTAGCACTTGCTTAGCAGGGGTCTCTTGTCCTTATCCTAGTATGTATCATCCAAAATCTGCTTTTTCTTTCTTTTCATATACCTTACATGGCACGTCGATCATTTCTAACAGCTTTGCTGCTCAAAGGCTTTCCAAAATGCCTATGCCTTTCTCTTCAGTTTCTTGTCTTGTTCCCTGCCCGTCATTCAGAACTGTAAAATCTTCTTCAGTTTCTTGTCTTGTTCCCTGCCCATCATTCTGAACTGTAAAATCTCCTGGTGCCTGTATAGTTCCTTTCATGTAAGAAGTAGATTAACTGTATTAATTGCATGTGGATTTTGCTAATTCCTTAGTATCTGAGCCATTCTTAGGTTTTGCTAGAACATCTTTGGATATTGGAATTTTACCACAGCAGACCATACTGGAAGCTTTCTGATGAAAAAAAAAAGCACTATTCTGTAGTACAAACAGCAAAAATGGTGCTAGGGAGTGTCTATTACCAAGTGATGAGAAGCCATAAAATTCCAAAGTTGAGAGTCTAGGTGCACATTTTCATGGGCTGCTGTCAACATCAGTATTAAAATGTAATTATCAACCTTATGATGTAATGTTACTTTGCAAAAAATAATACAGTTTGTGCTAAGAATATCGCACATCTCTGAAACACCATGTGTTTTATTAGGTGTGTGACCTGGAACTGAAGGAAACTATTTAAATGAAATATGCTTATTAAACAGAGATAGCAATGTGCTATAGTGCCAAAGGATTGGAAAAGAAATAAAGAAGAGGGGAAGAGGAACTATTAAGAGTCCCATTTTGCTGTCTATATGAAAAAACTTGATTTGGTTTCTTCTAAGGATGCAGTCTTTTTTCCTATAATTTTTCCCCCCCTGTTTCTTTGAAACACTGGACTGGAAATGGTGATGTTCTGTGACCTATTGTATTAACTTGGGCGAGTGCCAAGAGAACTTTTCTGTCTGGAGAAATAGTGTCAATTTTCAGGTTCAATATTTCATACTACCTGGGTGATAAAAATATTGTGAATTTCTGTGCAGCTGACAGTTTTTCTTTCCAATTCAATAAAGCTGTTACTAGCAACTGGTTAATTATTAATCGTTACATCATTGCTTTCTTTTTTTTAACCCAAACTGTCTCTTGAGCAGCTTTAGATAAATAACATCTACTAGGGATATATTTTACCATGAGATTTTTTTAACTGCAGCTTTTAAATGCTGAATGAATAGCTTTTTTCATATATGAAATAGTTTGCAACTGAGACTTAGATTACTTTTAGAGCAGAGAGATTATCAGAGTCATGTCATTTTAGGATACAGATTCCTCTAACTTAAACACATTCTGCAAATATTTTTTTAATCTGTCAGTAAGTTGATAAGTTTGATTTTTCAGATGCCTGATTTTAAGGGACACAATAATAAAATAAGGAACGTAAAATCTTTGCTTGCGTGTAACACTGGTCCCATTGAATCTTGTGAAACAACTCATTATACACCAAATAGCTATGTAGGGAATTTCAGAGGTGACACAGATGTTAGTTTAAACTTTTTGGAAAAAGAGTTTGAAAAACATAAAACTTCTAAATCTTATCACAGTGTGTAAATGCCACTTATACTTAAATCTCTGAAATATCTTTGGTGGAGCAGTAGAAATGCTATGGAGAGCAGTAAAAGTAGAATTGGCTCCATGGTTCAGAATATTAGATCCCTGCAAATGCTCAATAACAGATAATGAGGATATGTGAGAAATTCAACCAGGAGTGTAAAGAGAGGCTCATTCTTGCAATGAGCTCCATATGGCTACACATTTCTGCCTTTGCAGAACATCACTTTTATCAGCAGGTCCCTCACAGTACATGGATCAGCTGTGTAGAGATGATTGCATCATCAGAATGAAGTGACAGCATGTCTCAATTGGTCAGCTAAATGTTGTGTGATATTCTTGGTCATGAGGATAAAGCCTTTGGTTATTTTGTTTCCATTAGCTGTTTCAATTGTGTGTTTCATCCACTTACTCTTACAGTCTTTGTTTACTGTCTGGGATAACACAGGCCTGGGCTTCTATTTAGATTGAATTCCTAATAGCAATTTCTGGGAAGTTTCTGGTGGACAGCTTGGGGGATGAGAACTAAACCAAGGAATTGTGTGAACAAATAAGCATCTTAACCCTGCTTATCCCAAATCGTTTGAACTACCCACTGCCATGACACCAGGTCTCAATTAGATCCCAGCTGTAACGTTCCAGGCACTGTCCCTATCTGCCTTCCCCTCGCATGTGCTCATATTTCCCCCTCTGTCCATCTCCCTGCATCCCTCCCTGGTTTCTTCCACCTCCTCCCAAATCTGTAAGCTCCTTCTTGCCATGCCCTTTCTATTTTTGGGCTTGGTTGGCCAAAAGTCACCCTGTCTTTTTGTTAGTCTCTAGTCATACATGCACTTATTCATCAGGAAATGTGTGCTTACCTCTCAGGCAAGCAGCAAACAGGATGTCTATCTGTCTGTCTGTCTGCAGACTGATGTCCCCAGTGGGGTTCTTCCCTCTAACACTATCAGTGGTGTTAAGGCTTTTGAGTTCTCCCTGTCTTTTGCTGAGTCTCTATCCAGGTGTGGAATTTCATTAAACCTACAGGAACCTGATATCTTTAAGATCTTTTGCTCTCTGTTAAATTGAGTGGTAATTGGGTGATGAGTTACAGTAGGTCTCTTTTGGCTGTGATAAAAATCAGGGACTGTAATTTTGGAACTGGTACCAAGTCAAAACTCACCTGTCTAGAGATGAGAAAGCTGGTTTATTGTGTCTGTATGAGTGACTGAATGTGATCCTTTTCAGTCTGATTAGTTACATACATTAAAAAAGGGAAAAAATATATTTGTTAGAATTGGAAGTATTTCTGTGGATGAAACAATATCAATATTAAACTTTGTGATTAATGAGAACAGAGAAACGTCAGCTTCCTCTGACTGCAAGTCAGAATTTGTCCCTTTCATCTTGATGTTTGCTCTAGCAATAATAAGTAACTATATTTTAGATAGATCTAAATTAAAGTGTCTGTAATTTAAAACGTCTTCATATCTATTTAGAAAAGCGATTTGTAATTAAAGCCATCCATTTGTTTCCACGAGAGTGCCAATTTTGAGGCCAGGTCAGACACTACCAGCTGGTTTGATTGATAATGCTGATATCTTATGGTAGCATTTAAGGAAATGCAGGAAATTAAGGCACTTCACTGTCTCGAATACACTAAAAGAAGAATTTGAGGGTTAACTGCTGCCACGGCCTTACAGCACAGAGCAAGGTCAACAGGTCAATGGAGCAAGTTAGGAAGCATCTCCTGCTGCAGAAGAGCTTGCAAGAGAGTGAGCTGACAGCACCCCAAGGGGAATTTAGCACCAATACTGAAGCCTTTGCCACTGTTGGTGTAAAATGAGTCATGAAATGAACCATCCAGTGTGCTGCTTTATGGCTGTTTCTAAAAACTGATGCTGCAGAAAACACGTGGAGTTTGCATACTGTGCTGGGAGATCAGGCAAGTGCAAATCCAAAGGACAACATTATCTTCACCTTCAAACTGAAGACACAGACTTGGCAGTTCTCATTCCAGATGTTTTATGAGCAGCTGTGATTATCATCAAAGTCTATCACATGGCAGCTACATTTTAAGACTTGAGAATGCATTGACTTAAACAGCAGAGGTAGAATCTGCCACATTTTTCTGTCAGGACATGCTTTTAGCTGTAGTATCTTAAAATAATGGAACATAGATTTGTAAAAGTTAAAATACAGCAGATAATGTCTTGATATTGTGGTTGGAAGGGACTGCATAACCATTTGATCACAATGGGGACACATGAAAACAGAACTCAGTGGCTGATTCTAATGCATGGGCTGGTGCCTTGTTTCTCCACAGCAAAGCTGAGCTTTTACTTCTTGGTAGAATGATAAATAGTGTTACTAAAGCTCCTGATTACTAGTTTTACATACATTTCTTAACTCTTTTTTTAATACTTTGCAAATACACTCAGATATTAGCTTTTGACCATTTTAAGATCCACATTCAATAAAAATACCATTAAGTTTCCAAGTTAAAAAAGATACAAAGGGATGATGGCTGCATTGTTCTATAAAATTTTTTTGCACTCCATTGCATTGATTGTTGCTAAAAAAGATACAAAGGGATGATGGCTGTATTGTTCTATAAAATTGTTTTGCACTCCATTGCATTGATTGTTGTAAGGCTGAGGTAGTTCTCTACTTCAGTTTTTCCTGCTTGCATATGTTAAGAGCAGCATATCTGACAAGCATAGGTTCAAACTGGTAGTAAAATTTACAGTCAGTCTCAAGGGTAAGTTCTGTCATGAACAGGGATTTCTAAAAATTTAGTGTGAGGCACTTGTGACACTTTTGCATGGGAGATGTTATGATCAAAGTGTGATCGGACAGTAGAGAGATCAGAGACATCAGTCCTTTCAAGGGAGGAAATATGTCAATCTCTTTTCCCCAGAAATATTTGATAGGACAAAAGGAAATGGCCTCAAGTTGTGCCAGGGAAGGTTTAGATTGGATATTAGAAGACGTTTCTTCACTGAAAGGGTTGTCAAGTATTGGAACAGGCTGCCCAGGGAAGTAGTAGAGTCACCATCTCTGGAGGTATTTAAAAGCTGTGTAGATGTGGCACTTAGGGATATGGTTTAGTGATAGACTTGACAGTGCTGGGTTCATGGTTGGACTTCATGATCTTAGAGGTGTTTTCCAAACTAAACAATTCTATGATTCTATGTAATATATTCCAGAGAGGTATTATTTATTCTGAAAAGAATTTGGCACATGTTAGGATTTTTTCTTCCTTCCCCCCTACCCCCCTCTAGTTTCTGTAAAGCACTCTGGAAGTTTTCACTAACAACTTCTGTCTTCTTAACTGACATATGGAGAAGCCACGATGTTGGCATGAAGTTATCTCCCAGTAACAGTGCCAGAAGAGTGTTATTTTGCGGCATTGTTTAATACAGAAAATTGCTTTGCCTTTTGTCTGTAATTTCAGTTTTTCTGAATGTTTGTTTTTAGATTCATAATGTTAATATTGACAGCTTCTTTTGCATTTTGAAGTGTCTAATAAAAAGGATAATGGTAACAGGAAATATTTTTTGTTGATCCTGTATTTCTCTTTTAATTCCCTCTCCTTTATGTGTCTTTAATGAGTTCTCTGGGGCAGATATTGATAAATAGCTATTCTAGCAAAAATTGCAGTATAGAAATGCCAGCTTTTTATGTCTGAAAACCTTCTTAGTGCTAGCATTAAGATCCATCTTAGCTGCATAACAATGAACTTTGTGCTTCTCTGTTAACACAGAAAGCAAAACTATCAGTTCAGCTCAAATCCTGAATCTTTGCTCGTGGAAGCAATTGGCAAGGCAGGAAGAAGGGAGTGGGATTTCCACATCCCTGCTTGTTTCCTGACCTGTAGACTGAGCTATTTTGATTTGGGAAGTAACTGGGACTAAGTATAAATGCTTCAAAGTCCTTTTAAATAGTAACAGCCAACATTTTTGATAGCAAATTGTAGATAAAAATCCTGGTGCTGTTGAAGTCAGCATTAAAAAATCCCACTGGCTTGTGCAGAGCCAGAATTTCACACGCAGTGTTCAAAGCACCATCAGGACATTGATGATTCTCTGTTGCTCTGTCCAAGAGGTGAGTAGGTATCATTGCCTTTAATTTGCAGCCCAAGATAGCAAGATGAAGCAATTTGGTCCTTCCTTCACAGAGAGTTAGTAATTTGGGGTTTCCTTGACCTCAGCTGTCAGCTCATGCACAACACCATCTTTTACAGACCACTTTTGTGTGGTATCCCTACATGTTATGTTGATACTCCATTCTTTGGCCTTGTTTTTAACTTGCCCATTTTTTACTAACCATTTCATTTATTGTGAGCTTCTCTAGCAGTTTTTTCCCCTCGTTAATTTACAGTGGTTCTATTTCTGGCCATTAGATTTCCTCTCCTCCTTTTATGGTTATAACAGAGCACACTTGTAAATCATCCTTCAGACTGCATGCACTGGCTGCCTTCTTGCTGCAAAACATGAGCAACTCTACCCTGTCACTGTTATACACCGACATGTAGCAGATGTATTATCATTGTTCCAGAAGTACTGTTTTCTTACCGTTTTTAAATGGTTTTAAATTGACTTCAATCTCTCTTCATAAACTTAATAGATGCATTCTAATATGTGAAAATATTTGTTGAAGTATTTGGAAGTAATCTGTACAAGCTTAATTTTTATATTATGGATGGTTGCAGACTATTCAGCTGGCTGATGTGAAATTCATTTATCTGTCCTGGTTGTATATTGTATTCTACACAAAAACTTAAATTACTTTCATAAAAAAGACATCATGTGAACAATAGTGGACATGCCTGCTGTATCCAGCATCTTATTCTGTGCCTCTGGGAACAAATAATACGCTATCTTTTTAAATTTCCTATTCATTTCCCCAGCCCATTCCTTGTACTTGTCCTCAGTTTAATGCTGGCTCCTTTCCTCTATCAAATGAAATCTTTTGGAGTACCTTAGCATGTATTGTGATTTAATAGTAATTAACTGTGTTTTCTCTATGCACAAAGAAAGACTGGCACAGACAGAAATCCCAGGGTCCCACCCTTTTTTCTCTTCTCCCCTGAAGCCTTGAGCTCCAGCTTTTTAACAGCTGGGGTCTTATCTGTGTTCCCTGGTATTTGACATGAGGGTTCATCACTTGGTAAAAGACAGTTCTCATTTCTTAAAGAGTTGTGTTCAATGATTTTGTAACAGTGTCAGATGGCTCAGGGTAAGTGAGCTGAATCCAAGTTTGAACACAAATTTTCTGTGGTTGGTAGTCCTTATTGTTTTGTTTTTCACTTGTACAGCAAAGTCATGCTGAAATTTACAAGTTTAATTCTTTATAACAAAATGTTACAATGTGGCAGCTTGGTAAGTGAATTGCCACTTGCTTAGTGCTAAGCATTATAATCAGCTTTGGCTCCAAACTGAAACTTTGTTCTCAAGTACTGCTACATTTTGATCTGGGACAGATCCAAAATCCATGGAGTATCTCTCTCTTGGTTCTTGTTGAAAAGGCATCAGGCAGTGATCTTTAGCAGATCTCAATGTAAGAGGGAATTTTATCTCTGGAACAATTAGTTCTGTGAGATTTCTGCGAATTTGGTGCAGCTGTTTTTTGGAGTTACTGCCTTTCCTAGCACTTTGGGTTGCTCTTGCTGCCGAGGCAGTTGCTTGTTTGATCCATGCCTGAACTCTGGTGTAAAATTCACCAAAGTCTGTACCCAAACTAGAGCTTCTCAGTGTACCTTTGGCTGTGTTATCACATCACTATTGATATCGTATACTTCCAAAGTGGAGGGGAGGGTGGGACAGAGGAGGAGCTGCCATCTGTGTGACCAGCTCCATTCATTATATGCTCAGTAATGTGTTCTGTGACTGTAGCAGGCTATTCATTTTAAATGGTATTATTGCTGTTCATGGAGGCATAGCTGAAATGCTAGATTGAGCATTAGATCATGTATATTTAAATTCTAACAGTTGTAAAAAAGGGTAAGCACTTACTAGCCATGTCATTTTTTACTGAAATGATCTCATGGATTGGTACTATTTTCTTATGTGTTTGCATAATCCATAGCTTGCTTCAACTCAAAAATAGGAGTATACATTTGAATCCTGAGTATTCCTAGGGGAATGCCAGTGATGTATTTCTCCAGAAATTTTGGAAATCCATACAGATAGATACAAATTCTAATATTCAGGGATTCTTCAGGTCCCTGAAATATTGACTGATGTGTAACAGAAGATGATAGCAGGGTTCATTCAAAAATTTTTAAGTATTCTTTGACATCTAAGAGTGCTTGATTCTGTGAGTAATTACTGAAATACAAGTGTACTTGCTTTTTATGGAGGAATTCAGTATTACTGGAAAATGATTTACATCAGCTCTCACTCTTCCTGCATTGTGCCTGCATTGTGAACAGGCCAGATGGTGCTTTGCTGCATGTGAGCACAGCAATAATTGCAGTTCTCAAAGTGAATGACTACGTTTTGCAGCATGACACCAATTTTAGATGAAAATGAGGCCTGCTGTATTGACAGACACAAGCAGAGTGAAGCCATGGCCCACAGAGGGGGAGTGGACTTGCTTTCTGGCTATTCCCTCCTATTATTCCTTATGTACATTAACAAATGTCTATGTAAATTAGGGCCATTTGAAGAGATGTTTGTGTGAGGCAAAGTTTCAGAAATTATTCCCTGTCTTCCCCAAGGCTGTATGTTTCAGGATCCTGACACATTTCTTACAGTATTATTTAAAGGTATCAAGTGTAATAGATGTTAATATGTGCTTTGAAATTAAGGTTTTGATTGGTAGAGCTGGAGAACATTTTGCTGCCAATTACATATAATCACCTAGTCAAAAATATTTGTTTCTTAACTCTACACCAAGTTGTTTCCAGTTTCCAAATAATTTTACCAACTTTACAGTTAAATGCATTTTTGCTCCCCCAGTCTGCCCAAAGTCTCATCACTAGTCTCCTGGTCTGCTCAGAAATTATTGAGTATCCATCCTCACCTCCCTTTCCTGCCCTTCTCTTTGCACTTTATCCCTCTGGCCGGGATGCCTCCTTTCTCCCATCACTAGTCTCCTGGTCTGCTCAGAAATTATTGAGTATCCATCCTCACCTCCCTTTCCTGCCCTTCTCTTTGCACTTTATCCCTCTGGCCGGGATGCCTTTTCTCCTTTCTCCCTTCTATTAGAAATCTCAGTGTTCAGCTACCTGGGCCCTCTGCCTCTGCTGTCCTCTCTTGAGGTCCCAGACTTGCCTGGCTTTCTTGGATGAGAAGGGAGAGATGTTTGAGCCAAGTTATGAGCTTCAGCAGATCTTAATAGGAGAGCAGGATGGAGAACTGGAGAGGGGAAGAGGGCTGGAGTGGGAGAAGGTTGCTAGGGATTAGGTTTCCATCTGCCAGTCTCTCATCTGTCCTTACCCTGGTCCTGGGCTGCCAGTGCTCCCCTCCTTTTCTGCTCTTGAAAAGAAGGAAGAAAGCATGGGCTTTTGTTTGTTTAAAAGCATAAAAGAAAAAGGGAATTAAGCTCATTAGTCCTTCCTTATTAGTCACCATGGACTGTTGGGAGTAAGCTCGAGTAAATGGAGGCTTGCAAAATGGTGTAAAATTGTTCAATAGCAACAGATAAGGGGAAGCTGAAAGTCCATTTTCTCTTCTGCAGTTTTCAAAAATACTGGAAGTACATGATTTTACATCAGGGTATCAAAATTAAAATATGACATATGAACATTTAATTGTGTCACCAGTTGCTTGTTTCCCTCTCACTGGTTGTCAAAAGAATCTAAATACTTTAGAAATAAGAATTTTCATTCATACTTGTGTCTCTGCAGTACAGGCTAGAGTTGGTTTGTGTATGAATTCTGCTGTATGAATTCTCAGAGCAAATCTGTTACTTTAAATGAGTGCTCTGAAGTAATATATATGAGTACATATATCTGAAGCACATGGGCATTCTCAAATAACTATTTGTGTTTAGTCAGACATTGTTTTACTTGCAAGACAAGTTTCTGTTTTCCTGCTCTTGGCATTATCTTTGATCGATGCTGTGCTAGAAAATAGACCCAATTCTGTGTTATCTGCTCTGATAAAAAATGACTTCTTGATTTTTATCATTGCAAGAGAAATTCTGTTGACAAGTTACTGAGTTTACCAAAATTAGAAATTGGCTGAGTGCTGAGAGTGTTTAGTTAACTTAATCTTTATGATACAGAATGTCTAAATGCAGGTTGTAAGTAATTTGTTAAGATATGTTGAATGTACCAAATAGGCAGCATTTGACAGTGAAATAGTACAAATTTTCAGATAAATGCAAAATAAAAGGTATAGGTAGCCTAAAAATTCTCAGGTAAACTACTGATACCTGTTACTGCTGCTACTGTTATGGTGGCTGCTGCTACTAGTAGCCATTGTGCAAACTGAACATTTTAAAAGGAAAAAGTGTCTTGGGAAAGCAGTAATTAGTGTATTCTTAGCACATTTGCTTGTTTTATGAATAGAAGTGGTGTAGCAACCAGTGTGTTGCATTACTAGTGGCTTGGTACTATGCTTTCCTTTGCTCCTCGCCATGGCCACAGGCTCTTGCAGAGGGCTACAAGCCCAGGAGCATTGGGAGGGATACTAACACCTTCTTCAAACCACAATCCCACTGTTCACCATGCCCATTAGATTAGAGAAGTGATTGTGCAGCTTCAGTGAAATGCTGTGTACTTGTAGCTCCAGCAGTGCCGAGGCACTAGAGCTTTGGCACCCGTGCAGGCCTGGAGTGATGAACAGGCAATGCAAGAGCTGGGATGCTGGGTTACCATCATGGGTAGCTGAGTGCTGCCATCCTCTGTCTCTTGGTGTCTTCCAAGCTGCCAGCAAGATGTTTCTCTGGTGTGTGCATGAAGGAAGCCAATTTGTGTAAAAATTTCTGTTAGTTTAGGATGTTAGTTTGCAAGTAGGACATGTAGTAAAGGAAAATGGGCACTAAATTTCGCCCCATAGACCACACTGCAGTTTTTCTCTTCTTTTGTTTTGAAAGTAGGCACTTCTAAAGCTTTGGTATAAATGAGGTAGTTGCCCCTGACATTCTTTGAGACTAGGAGCATGAGTGTGGATCATTAGTATGTCTCCATGAGCTTTATTGTATTTTTACATGATTTGCTTACTTTTAGAGGAACCACTTTCAGTGTTGACATTTTCACACAGGACTTTAAGACAGTAAGAGAAAACAGGCAGCTGTTTACAGTACTTGTAACAACACCTGCATTGATATGTTTCATTTTTAGTATCCTTTTATCTACATGTCTAAAATTAAATTAGGTCTCCATTACTAAAATTAGAAGAGTCATTGGATTAGAAGTGCTTTCTTTCTGATCCTTAACTGAATGAAAGGAGTTTCTTTTGATAAAGCTGTAATAGAATTAAATGCCCTGCATCTCATGTCCTGAAATCTCATGGATGGAGTATTAAGTTTATTATATCTGCGTACTAAAAACACCTTAAAAGGTGGGACAGAAATTTCTGAATGAGGAAATTAGGTTTATGTGAGTGAGATTAGTCATTCAGTCCCAGTATTTTTCTCACATACAAGATTTTTGTTTGAGGTAGCCTTTCTACCTTGCACAAACAGAACTCCTATTGTATTCAACACAAGTTTTGCTTGTTTGAGGCTACATGCTTGTCATAAACTTCACTGGATTACACTGAGGCTTAACACAAAGCTTGTGCCTAAGAACTTTTACTAATTGGGACCATAGCATTCAGCATCTTTGAGCTCTGGAATCTTAAGGACTTCAGGATTAAATCTATTCTTGGCACTATTACTCAATATATGCATTTTGTATGATTAAGTATTTTTATGTTTCTAAAATGCTTTATTTTCCACTCCAGAAATGATCCATAGCTGAATCCCAGCCAGGTTCTTTTCTGCTGAGGTTTCTGGCTCAGATGTATTGACTGACTCTTCAAAGGAAATGGGGTAGGAGGAGAGCAGCAATACCAAAAGCATCTATGCATATAGCAGCTCTGAGCTTAAGGATTGAATGGAAACCTCAGAAAACAGGATCCAAACGTCACATTTTGCAATGAGATATGCCCAGTTAGCTGGCCAGCAATAATTCTGGTATTAAAAGCCAGTGCCATCATAGAACCACATGAAATGACTACATTTTTCCATCATTTAAAAGCAGCAAGATCAAACACCTTCAGAGCAGTAGCTTGCCCTTAGGAAGATGTGAGTCCTTCAAGGTTGTTGAAGACTGTGGATTCATTTGATTTGAAATGGACCCTGGACAAGGCTTTTTCTACCTGCTACCTGGCATATGACACTGAGTGGTGGGTGATTGAAAAGTGACCATTTTTGTGAGCACTTTGACTCACAGGCTATGCCAGTCCCATACTCTGAGGCTATTGGGTGAGCTGGGATGGTGCAGCAGGTTATAGGATGGGAAGGAGTTCTCTTTGGCAACAATCTAGTTCCTTACCTTTGGGGAATGGCATGGGACCACTGTTGGGCCCAGTTGAGTTTCAGCTGGACAACAAATGTTCAAGAGGTGGCTCAGTTCTGCCTGCTTTTTTAGAAACAGAGCACTGCTGTGGAGTGCCAGGTCTCATTTCTGAACTACTCATACAATCTTGAGGAAGAGCTAGGGCTCAGGTTAAGAGGGCTACATTTTTGTGTAGATAAGCCTATTATGTAGCTGCATGTGCCAAATTTTGCATGTACTCTAACATTCAAAAATTAAAAAGTAATTTTGTTGACATCATTTCACTTGTTGAATGTTTGTTGGGGTGTGAAATTTACACAACTTTGAATTTATCTATGAACTATCTTTGAAATATATAAGCATAATCAGCATTTGCTCTTCTCAGAAACTTAAGTATGATAGGAGGGTAAGCAGGTGTCCTATAACTGGGTCATTTCTCCATGAAGAAATATTCTGACTGCACTGAGGTTATTTTAGCATGATGCAACATATTCTGTAACGCAAGCAAGTCTCTTTCATGTCTGATGTGTCATTTTTATAAACAGAACTGTAGAGGAGTATCTATGAAAACTGCTGAGGTAATATTTGCAGTTTTTGTGATCTTCTTTTCTTAGTGCCTGTTCAGGACGATACATCTTTTGTGTCATCAGTTCCCAAAATCACCTGCTTTGACGTCTTTCCTGCTTTTCAGTCTCAAAGTGCATTTCCAGATGCAAGTTGCTCTGCTTTTCTGGAGTTGCAACATCCCTTGTAAGACTTTCTCAGTGTTGGGATCCCACCTGGGCTCATGGACCCACATTCAGACCTGGCACTTTGTGCAGTAGAGTTAAAGCCTGGCTGGCCTTGCTTTAAACTTGCTTTGTTGTGACATACTCTTGTGTTTGCCACAATAGGTAACAAATGTGAGATTTATCCAGTGTAAGAAGATACAGGATTGCATGAAGGCAGCAGTTTGTTTTCATTCAGAGAAACAACAGGCATCTACTAGGAATAACAAGAACCCCTAAGGAAAGGTTCATAGGGAGGTGCTGACAGTGTAATGGTGGCAGTCTCCTATGGAAGAAGCCTTGAAGAGAGCAAGGAGTGGGAGCTTTGAGATAAAAGCCTCATCTGCAGCAGGATAAATGAACTACAGTCCATAGATCTGGAGCAAATGGGGCTGCAGATGTTATGCTTCACAGTTTACATAAAGTAATTCTTCAGATGGCCTGGTAAGAACACATATGTGGTGGAAAATGTATTTAATACGTTTTCAAATGTGTTCACAGCAGGCAGACCTAAACATGGAGCAAGCAAGTGTAGTACCCAGGTTATGTAGGTGAAGTGCACTCTTGGACTGAGTCTGTGTAATTATAATTTTGCATTTGGTTTTAAGTAATAAGGTCATCTATGGCCTAAATCTTAGGCAAACTGCTAATTACAGAAAGTGAACTTATTCCTATTGTTTCACTGTAGATTGGAAGAGGCTAGAGTGGTAAAGGCTAGTCAAGTTCACTGAGGGGCAGGATGTGACTGGAAACATTTCCTTGTGCACAGTGAAGCACAGATCTGAAGAGGAAGTGTTTGAAGGGTGGATAAATGTCTGCGTGTATATTTAGCCAAAACCTCTGTGACAAAGGGAAGCAGGGGCTAGAAGGATTGCCAGGACTTTCGTGTGCAGCAGTGGTGGTAGAGGAGCCAAGCTACCTGGAACAGGCAGCACCCAACCTTCCGTCCAGCCTGGGTGCTGGCAGCAGAGTCTGAACTTATAAAATTTCTCTTATGTGCCTGGTGTCATTTAAACATCAATACAAATTAACCATTTAAAGAGCTCTATTTTTTTGCTCATGTATTTCAGTGGAGACTATGAAAACCTTTGCAAATACAGCATTTCAACTGATTTGCAAAATTTGTGGTGTACCAGTATACCTGCTTTACTGAGTTATTGAGGGACATAAGTGTTGTCATCAATTTTTTTGAAGGAAGCGGGTGTTGGAACTGCAGGAGGAATTAAAAATCCAAATTCAGTGTTGTTAATTCAGGTATATAAACAGGTCTTGCCAAGAAAAAGGGTCTGAATAAAGTAGCCTGTGAACTATAAACTCTGTTTACAAATATAGTGTTCCCTTTATTATTTATGAAATATATTTTTAAAAGCAAGTTTCTGACTTGGAGATTGTTTGTTTGAGAGGAAAAAAGCTAGCTCTTAACTTTTTAGAAAGTGCAGTGTTTTCTGGAATGCTTGGTTCAGCATATATAAAACTATGTTTTGAGAAATTTATTCCACTTAACTCCATTAAAAGAAACCTGAGCATCTGGCAGTGTAGTAGTAAAATCTATAGAGTGTTTCTCTTCAAAGTGCAGCTGAATGCAATCTTCCCCTTGCTATTTCTGAAGAGTATGTGAAAGATATAGCAGCTATTTCTATGTTACTTATTTTGACAGATTAACATTTTGATGGGAATTTTCCATGGAATGAATCTTTAGGTACTTAATAAATTAGAAGTTGACTAACAGGCAGTGATGACTAAATTATAATGTAGGAAATATTAATATGACAAGAATTCATGTATCTTAAGAGTGATTTGAGTTTGTGGTCTGTTTGCATATGTTGCTGTTAGCAGCAAACCAGTCAAGAAACAATCCATCCCCTCGGTATATTTTTGCTAGTTTCCAGAATATTAAGTGAAGAACTGCACACTTTGCCTTGCCAAAGGAAAAAAAAATTGAAAAAAATCTCATTTTATGCAATGGATATATCACAAAAAAACAAGTTATATCCATCAATACTTCTGCTATTTCTTGTGTTTGAGTCATTTGCTATCTTTCAAGTATCATTTTCCATATATAGAAATCATTTCTCGTCTTGGAGCACCAGGAACATACACATTCTGAGGGCAGGATTTGACATATAAAAATTCATGTAAGGATAAAAAACTTAGCAAATTAAACTAGGGCCAAAAATGCTAAGGAATGATCAGGTGTTGCATTGCACTTCAAAAAGCAAAGAGGTTTGGGTTTGTTGGTTTTTTTAATAACGAGCGTATGTCGGACAAGCCTTTTTTCCTGTTAAAATCCATAGATGGATTAGCAGAAAAGGTGGTGCCATTTGGGCATTGTATGCTCATTTCTGAACACTTGAAGTTTATTCCTTTTTCCTCCTTGATATGTCTTCGCAGTTGATGAGTAATAAATCACTTTTAAGCCAGGGCACAGAGGACTAAGGCACAGAAGAAAATCCAAGGATGACAGGTTCATTTATGGGCTTAGCACACAAACATGTTGGGCATATTGCCATTACTCATCTTGAGTTTGGAGTTCAGTTCAAAGAGATGCTTGTCAATGCATTTCCAAAGGATGCGTTACTCATTTCCATAACGATGCTGGTGGTGACTGCACACTCAGTAGAAGCTGTGAAATAACTGGAGCTTCCTCTTTGTTCTTGTTTTGACATGGAATATATGGTTTATACAAACTAGGCTACAAGGTATTAAATTAATGAATAATTGTACATGGTCTTCTGACTAGAAGAAAGTCAAAAGCACACTTTTCAAAACACCAACCTTCGTCCAGACTTTATCTGGTACATTGCCAAGGAGAACATATCCTGATTTGCTGGATGGATCACCCTCATCCAAATGGACTTGCTGGGGTCACAGCTGGTCAGAACACACTAGGGAAACTGATATGCTGAGGAAGTACTGGGCCCTTGTAGATGGCACAAGCCTTTACATATCTGTCCATCCTTCATGTTCTCCTGTTAAAGAAAGTGTCAATGAACTGTCACTAAATGATGGCTCTGAGTAAGTCTTGACTGGGTGACAGTTCCAGAGAGTTTCTAGAATAACTTTAGAAATGTATGTAAATGCATGTCAGAGGGAAAAAAATTAACCCCAAAAAATTATTTTTCTCCTGCACCCCTCAGGACACAGTGTTCTAGCTTCTCTTCTGTCCTGCTTGCCAGCATGAGGTGTTCTGGCCCACCCTGCAGGAGAATGATAAATCTCCCTTTTAAAGAGCTATTATGGTCAGTGTCAGGATGTGGTGATGCCATCAGAAAACATTTAGTACATGCTCTTTCAGGAATAACACACAGTTTTATTTTCTCAGAAGAAACATCTTTTGCCAAGTGAGTGAAAGGACTGGCTATAGACTGAATATATTGAGGAGGGAAAATCTTGATAAAGTCCTTGCTGTGTTCTGTTAAAGGACATTTTAATGGGTCTGATTCAGCAGCTTCTCAGTGGCCATAGTAATTACCTGAAGTTTAGTTATGGCACCTTAAGTATTGCCATGAGTTACAACTGAGCAAGCCTTTATGTGCATTTTACGATAGTTTGGTAAATCTGTGTGTACAATAGATTATACTTGAACAGTTTTACTGTACTTTCAAAAAAAACTTCGTAAATGAAGTAAACTTACTAATACTTTTTCAAATCTATAAAGTGGTCTGCCAAAATCAAACTCTTTTTAGATAAAATTCTATGTCTGTGAAGTCTTTTTTCTAAAGTATTTGAAGATCAGATCAAATTCTGTCTTCTCATGTTTTTGTTTAATACTTTTTGTTTAGCCCTTTGTAACTCAGTTCATTTGTTTTGACATCAACATTCTACTACCTACCACTGAGCCCACAAACATCTGTAGCTTCCCTAACAAAATTAATTTCTTCTATTCATGAAGAAACTTTTTTGTTCCCTGAAGAAGCACATAATCAAAAATTGATTGTACCAAACCAGCTAAAAATTTCCGTGGGAGCTCAAATCTGAAGAATTCCCAATACAGAGAATAGAAATCAAGTGCAACTAGATCAAATTGACTCCTGTTCGTAGTTATTTATACAAGTAACAGGAACTAGGCTATGCTAATAAGCAAGTCAGCCTTTGAAGTACAAAGTGTATGCAAATGTGTTAGCCAAAATTTGAAGTTTGGAATGTAATTAAGTGAGCAAAGGAATACTGAAGATGCAGAAAAGTTACAGGACTATGGCCCACTTTCCAAGTGGAATTTACTGAATTTTGTGAAGTTTGTCTTCATGTGCCAAATCTTTTTCGTTCTTCTGATTGTAAGTTCAGGTGATAAGTGAAATTGCCTGCTATTGCAGTTCATGGATACATGTTTTGTATGTTAATGTTCATACATTCTTCCTGCTGTTTATGTAAATAAGGGACTTAGGCATTTACCTTTCCATTACTTAGATCTTAACAAGCACAGCATTTTTGGGAATGCTCAAACTTAGGTAATTTTTCTCCTTAATTCTCTTATCTTCATTCCAGCAGCAGCATTGAGCTGATATGCTCACGAGCTGTAAGGGGAATTCAAAGGAAAAGGCTGGTCCACACCTAGGAGTAGAGAAAGGTGAAAGGTGAACATCTGGAGTTTGAATATTAGGAAAATTGAAAAAATTACTTCTGAATGGATATAACTATCTGTAGAAAAAAAAACAATAGAGAGAGTATAGGGAAGGGAGAAATAGCAGGGCAAGAATGGAGGTTTTGAACACTTGAATAGTAGCAGAAAGGAGCACGTTAATTTAAAGAAGAACCTTGCCATATTAGTGGTAGGAAGCTGGTGTGTACTTTCACAGCATTCCAAGCCCATGCTGGCTTTTTCTGTATGCTGAACTAAAATGCTTTCATCATTCTAGTTTGCATTTAAAATCTACAAGTACTTTAGCTGAAAGCTTTATGTGTTTCCTAGAGCCCAATTCTGATTTTTTTAGGAAACATGCTGCAAGAGGGAGTTGCAGAGTGGCCCTGCTCTCATAAATGATGAAAGCTAAGGGGTGAAGGTGAGTACTCTGTAATGTGGGATAGAGTTCATTGTTTGCTATCCAGAAGATGAGAGGAGTTATTCTGGAAAAACAATGTTTGTAATATGCAAACTCACTAATTGTATTATTTCACACGAGCAGCTGTTGCAGCATTAGGCTTTATACATTTGAGGATTTGGTTTGAAGCAGCACTATGCGAGGGGTACCAGATGGAGTCAGAGTAGGTGCTTGGATGCTGACTTACCTCATTGAATTTCTTTCATGCATTGACCCATACAGCACTGGTAGAATTTAGTGACAGATTTTGAAAGTAGCATCTGACTGTAGTGAAGGGAATGGCTGAGGCACTATGCCTTTGATACTGTAATGATCTCTGTTTGCTTTGTTTGACTGTTGATGACAAAATACTGGTGGTCTGGTTTGTGCTCTGTAGTATCTTCTAACACCAATGGAACAGAAAAAAGAAAATAAAGGAAAAAGAAAATAGCACCTTATTCAAGGGGAAAAAACTACATGGAATACCTTGGCAGTTTCTGGGATGTTTGCTCTTTCTTTCTTGGTAAAAAAGAAAGCATGGATTAGGATGTGTGCCCCATATATGTGTCTCCTACTTGTTTAGCAGGAGAACATGTAATAGTAGCAGTGTATATATTAGTAATTGTTCGATTCAAGTTCCAGATTAAATTCTAAAGGGAAAATCCTCCATAATGAAAAGAATCTTCAGAAACATATTTGGTTTACTGAAATTTAATTATCAGATGGAAATCTTTTTTGTATTCAGAGGAGCCAAGTGTTCCAAATTCATAATTTTTGCAGACTTCAACAAATATAGAAATAATGTGAAACTAGGAATCTCAGGTAGCAGGAAAGCATAAACATTTAATATTGAAGGCAACTTACACAATATTGAAATCCAAGATAAATATATTTGCTTTGGCTTTTGTTATTATAAATCTGCCTTGAATTCTGTATAGTGGAGCACTTCTTAGGATTTCCTATTTCTGATTGTTGATTAGCATGGGTCACAGAAGCAGCTGGTGAAGCTCAACAGGAAATGATCATGTGCAGCCCTGCATGCTTTCACTCCCTTTTTAAACTGTTTTTAAAACAGGTAATGATTAAATGTCTCACAGAAAAACAGAACTTGAAAGGTGTGATATTTTACCTTTGCTTATAAATATTTTAATATGCATGTCTCTTTTCTGAGACTGGCAAAGGCTTTGACTAGCCATGTTTATACTCTGATGTTTTATTGCCATACTGCCTATGTTCAAGCTGGGATTGGAAACCTCATGAAATAATCACTGCACTAACCACCATTTACCACTTCAGAAAGCCTTTTTCATTCTTAGTCTATGTCCCATGTAGTATAGAATGCTTTTGCTGGCAGAAGCGATGGTCAGGCTTCAGGATGTTAAAACACTGTCTTTAAAGATTATCCTTTTTATGCAATTTCTTGCTCCCTGCTCAGCAAAACCACCTGGGCATGAATTGTACAGTGTGGCTTCAGAGTCATAATTCTTCTGCTGAGGAAAGAGATTATTTACTAAATGCTTCAGGTTTTTCAAGAATGCTACCGAAACTAAAGTATATGTTGAGATTTCTGCTCACATGCACAAGCTGTGCTTTATTTCCCCATGGAAATCATGAGTTTTGTGCATTAAGATGCTATTTAGAAATGGCTTCTGTGTTGCCTGTACTCCTGGAGTGAATAGCAGGATGTTTAGGAGTGCAGGGAACACACGTCAGAACCATTCTGCACAAATCTTATTACAAACCAAGTAAGTAAAACATTGAATCAGATCTCCACTTAGAGAAAAACTCTAGGTCTGTAGAAAGCTGCAGTCATCACTGACTCCTCAAAATTAGAATGAGGTTGGAGATCTGCTGGTTTAGGCAAACTATCTGGTACACATGGATGGTATTTATTTAGGCTTTGGACTTTTCATTTTTTGGCAAATTTAGTCTTGGGAAAAATGCTAACTGGGCTTGATGTAATTAGGTAACTTCATGTATGAAAAACCCCACAATAATTTCTGAGAACATTTATCCAATAGCAAGTTTAAATGCTGTTAGAGGACAGAAGGCCAAGAGAAGTTAGAATTGTCCAGCCAGAGGTTCTTAGATAATTGGAGACCCCAAGACACTTCAGAAATATTTATGCTGAAGCAGCCTTCCCTCATAGGGTCTACATAGACCTACAACTGTTGAACAGATCAGCAGTTGAGACGAGAGCTGGTGGGATGTGAAGAATAATTTTTGTCTTGTTTCGAAAAGGAGACAGTCCTAGAGATGTTGTGATGAAGTAGCACAATGTGAACACTTCTTGGACAAGGGAAGAAACAGCAAGTGTCACCAGCTTTTTGAACGTAATTAGTAGAGTGAGAGGTGACACTGGGAAATGGCAAGAGGTATAGAGCAGAGTGTTTCGGAGACAAGGAGTTCTACATTTCAAAATAGAAAGGTTTTTTCTGAAGATTAATTGTCTTTTAGGACCTGTTAGAACTGGGTGTGTTAGACTGTCTTTCTTTTAATGTAACAAGACCTGAATATTTTATACAATAACATGTACGCTGTGGAAAGTGGGTTTTATGTTAAATATATTTATTCCCTAAGTTCAGGCAAATGCCTTAAAGAATGTGGCTGGTATAATCACCATCAGTATTAACAAAATTTTCATCAGGAAGAGACTGTTAAAATGAGCTTAAAATGACAGTTTTGAACTTACTTTATTTGCAATTCAGAATTTGTTGCATATCTCATACTGTACATGTTGCTTGAAAGATACTTCATATATACCTCTATACTTAAAAACTGAGCAAAACACAATTAGTGGTTGCCCATCTGGGCAGAAGCCTCAGCACCACTCCCAATTTAATCAAACATTCCAGATTTAATAAACCCAGCTCAGAACAGTTCAGCACAGCCTCATCCTGTGTTCAGGGATGATTTACTGAGGGACTTGCTTACTATTTTGGGGTATGTGAAGCCACAACAGTATAGCTACCCTGGGTCTCTTGCACAGGGTGCCAAGATCATGACACATCCCCATGTGCCCAGAAGTAATTTTCTTTATTGGACATGGAAAGTGGAAATAAATGGTGCATTCTTGGTTTAAAATTTCAAATCTGGGTAATCTATATTATAATAATATACTAAAACTGGGTCACACAAATTTTGGTTTACCTCTTCATATGGTGTGTTACTGCAGAAGTGAAGTTGTTTCCCACCCTACTTGCAATGCAGTCAGGATAGCACTTTTTGTAATAGATTGACTTCTAGTTCTGTGTCCCTGTGCAACTATCATTTACATTTAAGTCTATAATTTGTTCGCTATTATAAGGGAGCAAAACATGACTAGATGACTTTGAGAAATCAGATGTGTAAAGTGTTGTGAAATAACCAAGCCAGAGCTAGTAATTGCATTTTTAGTATACATAATGCATCCTATGTTTTTGTTTATGTTACACATGAGAATTTTTAATAGGAGGCATGATTCTGAAAGCCATGGAGCATATCAACAATGAAATGACTGTTTTAAGAGACACTGGAAGGCTGATAATCCCAAATTTTACCCAATTGTTTTTTGTTTACTTTATGGACTTGATGCTAGTCTAGACCTGCCACTAATGTTGCTAGCTTCAAAGCTGCTTCGGCACAGGTGGAGCCTCCCTCTGCCTTTTTTACCTCCGGCAGTGTGGTTGTTTGAAGCTGTTCTTTGTTTTCAGTCTGCACATCATAATGTTAGTCTGCATATAACACAGCTATTCAAGTTCTTTCAACTCTAGGTAGTAATCAGATTTATGAGAATGTTGTTAGGGTTGCAGTCAAAATGTTCACTGATAGTGTAAAAGCATGTCGTTACCTGTAACTTTCAAATCGCTTCTCTGCAAGACAGTGTCCCCAGTAATTCAGAATGACTGTAATACAAGGTTGAAAAGAATCAAAGCCAAATACAGAATAATTTTGAAGACTGTAAGTATACTTTGATAGTGTGGAGCATCCCAGGTGAGGCAGTTGGTGAGCTTGCAGTGATTCTGCTGCATGAGTATGGAGAATAAATAAGCAAGTGAAGTTTTAGGATCATGAGCACACAACAGACTGCTTCAGGGCTAAGCACTGGGTGTGTATGGAGATTTTCCCTTTGCAAAAAGGAGATGAAAATTTGACATAAAGCAGTGACTTCAGTAAGAACTGACAATTTTAGGCAGCTTCGTACTCTGAGAGCACCTGGTTGAAAGTTTCTAAAACTGAATATTAGAACTCAGAATCTCTTGAAAACAGGGTCGATGTCCCAGCTAGACTCAAATTTGCAGTGCTAAGTCCTTACTATTTGAGAAGCATGAACAGTTGGCATTATGCCAATGCTGATAGGAAGACAACTTGGAGAAGACCTCATGTTTGCACTTCGTCCCTGAACATAAGTATTTACATGCATTTTGCTAAGAAAACGATCATTCTTTATAACACAAACTTTTTGGTGAAAGATTTGCATGTTGCTTTTCTTTTTATTTGGTTCCATATTTTGGTATGTTCTTAAATGTCTTTTATTATCTGATTCAGATATGCTTTTCTCTTATAGGATGTTGACTTTGTATCCCAGTGTGATAAGAGTCCACTTGCTCTTAATAATCAGATGTAGGCTAGAAAGTTTAGAGAGTACCATTTAAATGTATATGCATTTACTGTATCTTCATTGCCCAAACAAAAATAAATAAATAATAATAAAGGAACCTGGCAATTTCTACCCATGAGTAACATGGCTGGTAGGTTAATTGCAGGCTTAGGCATGAATATGCAAAGGCGGAGATGATTCACAATTGTAGGAATAAAAGGATAATGAATGAAGTCTTTGGCTAGATGTACAGTTATGCCTGGCACCAGAGAGGACAAATATAATGCTTCCTCAATTGGGCAGATCATCATGATCAAGAACAAGTTGTTCCAAGACCAGGATTGCAATGAAATCTGGTTTCCTATGGGTTCGTAACATACCCACTGCGTGGCATGACTTTGTCTTCACCATGTGCTTCACCCCAGCATATGCAGCTGCAATTCCTGTGGTCTGCAGTGGCTGCCTTGCCTCAAAGCAGTACGCTGTGCTCTCTCCCTGGTCATATTTCCTCCTCCCCTCAGCTCCCTTGACTCCCGTCTGGGTTGGAGACACTATGCATTGCTCTTAAATTTAACAAGCCAAACTCTTAAATCCGTGCTGTGGCCTTTCTTGCATTAGGAAGTCACAAATTTTAACCTTTGTTCTTGAGAATACAGCTGATAAAATGTAAGGGTAGCCTTAAGAAACTATTTAGTTGGGAAAAAAATATCTGAGATCTTCAAAGTCTGAAGTTTTGCATCTTGAAGCATATTTTATATCTATGGGACTGTAGGATCTCAGTGGCCTTTAAAATTCAATCTCTAGTCCTTAAGATGCAGAAGGGGCCTGACTAGCCCTCTCCAAGTTAGGAGGAAAGTCCTTTCTATCAGTCATATATTTATTGATGGGCTTTTAGGTTTTACCACTTCTTTAGTAATTTGTTTCCTGTGTTATATAATGGGTTAGAAAAGTTCTTTTAATATGCCTGTGCTGGATAATATGAGTTGTGCACTCTTGTGGTTTTGTGACCATAAGGATTTGCAAAATGCTCATTTACAAGGTGACAGAATACTAAGATGAATCTAGACAGTCTTCCCACACAACGTGCTTTTAGCTGCAGTAGCACTTCACAGTTAATCTATCATGAAAGTTATGGCACTGGCAGTTTTTGCTGTTGTTTCAGTGTGCTACAGTTGCATTTCTCTTTCTCTCTGGTTTTGCTTTATGCACTGTGACAGTTGAGTCACTTGGTGAGTGTCGATGAACTCTGCTTTTTTTGTGGCTTTTCAAATAGCCTGAGTGATGAAAAGAGCTGGAATGAAACAGGACATTGGGCCTATTTGTGCTTCCTTGCTGATTTCCTGCAGACTTTTTGCAATGTAATTTCAATATGAAACAGATGATAGTGTGGTGATTCCTATAGTTTTGAAAAGTAATATGACATTTATCAGAAAGTACTTGCAAGGATTAAAGACCGAATTGGGTTTATGGCTGTATGGGCTGTAGAGGAATGAAGCTTTGATCAATACTCTTGAAGCATGCAAAATTGCTGCTGATATCTTTAGTGGATGTACATAATAAGGAAGACAAGGCACTTGTACAGAACATTACGCTCATCTGGACAAGCTGAGCCAATCAAAAAAAGAACCCTAAAGTAGTTTCTGCTTTAAAGGGTGATCTCTGATTGACTGTGTCAGAATGGGGCTGCAGTGTCCCAGCAAGCAGTGACTGGAGTTTTTTTTGAAGACTGATAGTGAAAATGTAACTTGAGAGAGGCTTTGACAAAATGAGCTCATAAACTCTGAGGACATGTAAGTAGGGCAGTAACTATCAGGAGCAGACCAATGACTTACAGTGTGAATGTCACTGGGGCAAGTGGTGCTAGAGTACTGAGTCAGTCCTCCTCATCACCTTCAAAAAGGAAGTGGCAAAACCTAACAGCAAACAAGACAGATATGGGACCTGAGTCATGAATGAGTCTTATACAATAAATATAAAAAACACATCAGGCTCATTCTGTCATAAAGGAGTTTGGGGGAGAGCTTGATTACAGTGTATAAATTCCTCCATGGGGAGGTGATAGGGAGTGCTAAAGGCTTTTTTAGTTTAGTGGAAAATGAGTCATAGTCATAGACCCATAGTCATAACCAGAAATCAGATAAAGTCGAAGTAGAAATAAGGTACTCAGTTTAACATAGGAAAGGATGAATGAGGGAGGGAGATGGTGCAGTTTCTATCCCCTGATTTCTTCCAGTCAACACCAAATGCTTTTCAAAAAGGTGCATTTCTGTGAAACATTAGTAAATATGGGTGTGATATATAGGACATTATACAGTTTCAGGCCTGGTGCCTTGAGAAACTTAGTAAAATGACCAGATTGCTTTGACTAAAGACACTAATATAGTGATTAATCTACACGAAGCCTATAGGCAAATGTAGTTAATGTGCCTGTTCTAGAAGTCGACTTCTTTCAGTGCTGAAGTACTTCAGTGGTTAAGCTCATGGTGAGAATTAGGCACAAACTTACTTCAGCATAACAATTTCTCTTTGTCTTTTAAACTGCTTATCTTCTCACAACACTTTTATTTGCAGAGCAGCATTACTAATTAGTATACATGTGATACTGAAAACACTGGTAGGCAAACAGCGCTGGGAAGCCAAGAGAGGAAGGGTAAAATACTGTTTTATTTGCAATTCACGATAATTACTTACTTGTCTTAAATTGAACTAGTGGCAGTAGCCTTGTGGATGCAGAGCAAAGTGTGTAATGCCATTTTTCTAAAAGTTTATGGCTTTATTAGTATCTAAGGATTGGAAAAGGGGAAGCAGAAGGGAGATGGGCTTTTCTAAAACATTAAACAAAAGCGTTTCAAAAGGTATTTTAGGGTTAGATGGTTACAGAATTAATACTGATGATTGTCAGAGCATCTGCAAGAACTTTTTAAAATATCCCTATTTATTCTGAGTTCATTTTCTTCTGAAAGAGGATTTCAAGAAAGATTATAGGACTTTGAGGTGTAAATTCATAAAATTAATTGCCCTAATTTTAGGAGTGAAGGAGACTCTTTAGTAGCAGTGCAGCAGTGAGAGTGATTTTTAAAATGTAATTTAATATTTGATTATTATTATAAGGGTTGGGGATTTTTGCTTAGCAGTATGGCCTTTTCTTTAAATGTAGCTGCAAGGTCAATTGAGAGAGTACAGCTGATGCCTGCTGGGAGGGGGACGTAGCTTGACATATAAAATACCTGGTCATTAGCACCCTCCCCAGAAGGATCTGAGTGCTGTAATTAAAAGCAGTGCTATATTTTTGTATTCAGCTTCAGTTTTGGTAAGCACTAAATGCCCTCAATTTTAACCATACTCAGATCTGAAAATGATCAGTTGCGGGAGCAATTCATGGTCTTACATGTTTTGTACCTTGTCAGTGCTTTAATGACATCTGCTCTGCGTCTTGACCTCTACCCCTTGCACACCGATCTCTACAAAAAAAGACTAAAAAACTGTTATATTTAACAGAAAGGACATAGCAAGAAACACTAGATGAGTCTGAAAGATGAGAGCTGTCAGTAATACATGGGATTTGATTTCAGATCAGGTATAGTGGTCTAATATTTTATTTTCTGTGCTTCTTTCTTGCTCCAGAAGTTCTACTGTGTTAAGTGCCAAGTGAAGCAGTATGTAATTGTTCTTATTTTTGCCATCCTAATCATTTAAAGCCAAGTTTGGGTCAGGAATTAGAATAATCTTCTGTTTCCTTCCCTGTCATTAGTGGGGCTCTGAATGCTGAATAGCTTTATAGGAGAGTTACGCATTTCCTTTCATTTTCCTCCCTGGCAGAGTGGAATAAGCTACAGGCAGGTTAATTTTGTTTCACTGAAGCATTCCTCTTGGAAATTAAAATGAAAGCTGTGCCACAAATGCAGCCTCAAGTATCCAGTCTGAGGAAAGGCCAATATTTGATAATGACTTTATGGGTTCTAATGGGTTGTGTGACAGTTCCTGTTTGCTAGAGCCATCTTTGTTAGGGTAGCCTGAGCTTCTACAGACCTGAGAATGTAGAGGAGAGTATTTTCAGTAAATGACTATCACATGAGAGGAAAAAGTAAAACTTCATTATTGTCACTGTTCAGTTCATTTGAGGAAAAAACATGTTCTGATATCTAACTCAGTGTTGCTAATTATCATTTACTGTCACCCTGCTCCATTTTCTTTGTTGAAGCATTTGTTCACTAAAAAATGAGCGAATGTTCCTCATGAAGGGAGCTCCTTAAACTCAGGATTTAGAAACTAAAACAGTGATTTCCTGTCTCTCTGTCAAAAGAAATCATTTTAATTATTTACAATTCTGTTCCCATTTCCTACCTTTGTTTTAAAAATGGTTGAAAGAGTTCTTAGGTGAAATAAGTGTAGATACAGATAATTTTTGAGCAGACCTATACAACAGCCAACATCTAATTTATAAAACATAGATAGTGGGGTTGAGTTGCAGGAGGCAATTGAGAGTTTTCTTTACATTAGGTCCCTTCAGTTCCTTCAGCAAGTTTTATAGTGGTCCTAATGTTAATAGGAACCTCAGCTATCTAGGAGCAGCAAAATATGTAGCAAAATTTTATATTGTGGATTGGAAATTAATTTTCCTGTGGTGACTTCAAATAAATTAAAACTCTTGAGGGGCAAATTTTGCACTCCCCTGAAATCAGCTTGATGTGTATATATTCATCCAGGGATTCAAACTGATCCCATGAGATCTTTTCTTCATCAGCATTGTCGTAATTCACATGGACAACAACATTTCAGTTTTAGACAACTGAAAGTGAAACCTTGCTCTGAGCTATATAGATAAGGTTGCGCATATGCATATATGTGTTGTGCATCTCGTTTATGCATGGACATGTTCAGGATCTCCTCATAACCACGGATGAGAAATTCTTGACTTCAGAATAATCGCCCTTCCAAAAGTCTGAAAAATTTATTTTAACAATATTTTTATCTAGTATTTATCTTTTATCTTCTCTTCCAGCACATAGTCACATAAGCAGATTCTGTGCTGTAGAGGTAGAGATGAAACACCTCTCAAAACCTCCTCCATAACTAACTACGTGTGTTCTGAAATTGCTTCTTCCATTTGGTAGGAGTGGAGAGATGTAGCTGCCTTGGTGGGAGGGGTGAAAAGAGAGGATTTATTCCATCTGTCTTACAAAGGACTCAAAACACGCCTGAAAGGTTCTCTCTAGACTGATAATTAAAGTAGCCTAAAAGACTAGCTGAGTCCTGGATGCACAACTTTTATATTGCTAAGTTGAGACAAATCCCTAGAATATTTTGTTATGCTCAGTCTGTCCGGACTTAGTCTTTGGACAATCTGAGGCCTAACAGAGGGACCAAACCAGTTTGTCTGAGCAGCTTACCTGTAACTAGTGGGTTTGTGTCCAGATGTCTCAATGCACAGGTATGTCTTAAGTGTGGTAGAGAGTAGATCAGATTAATCTGTTTTAAGTAAGAATAAATGACATGCCAGTCTGACCCATCATTTCATTGGCAGGTTCAGGCAAAAGATAATGTTGATTTTATCTTCTTTGGAAATAATGTACCAAGCACTGAATCCCTGTGTTGTCCCTGACTTATTCTTCCTAACTTTTGGCAGGGTTTCAGCCACTGGATTATCTCTGCCACACCATCAGAAGCTATTAGCTAAAGTTTGGCTGTTCTTACCATTTCATCTACTCTCATGACACCATTTTACTAGCTTTGCACTCTATATACCTACATGCATTGGATCTCAACTAATCAGCTAACTGGATCATGTTAATCATCTTTTAAACTGCTTTTATTGGAGTCCTTTGGCTGAGACATTAAAACAATGTCAGCGTGGTTGGCATTTCTGCTTGGATATAGCGTAATAAATTTAAAACTCCGGATCTCATGAGTTTCACTGTTTGAGAAATGTAATGTATGTCAGTGAGGTGGACCTGCCTGTTTGGTTGGAAATCAGGAAAAAAAGAGGACAAGACATGAAACTTCTTGCAGCTGTTTGTAGAGCTACTGCTGGGAGGTGAAGAAGGTGTAGAGTTCTTGCTGTATAGAGAGCAATCCTGGGAGAAGCTAAGAAGTGTGCAACTACTTACATAGCAGCTATTTCCAACACTGAAACATGTTGCACCTTTTTTTCCAGCCCATCCTCAATTGCTTATCATGGCTGTCCTGCTGGAAGTAGCTATTTTCTCAGATCTTCCCACAGATATGCTTACTGAAGATGTTTCCTGACCTTGTTCCATCCAAAACAAGCCTGGTTAATTTATGCAGCCTGGAAAACATGGCTTTGTTTAATCCTACCTGCTGCACTTCTGTGAGCTGAGACATCTCAGGTTGGACTTGATTGTCCTGGAGGTCTTTTCCAGCCTTAATGATTCTATGATCTGACAGGAGGGCATTATGAGGGAGCCAGGCAATAATCTATTAATTGAACCCTAGAAAAGTTGATTGGAAGGGGCCTTTGGAGGTTGTGAATCAAAACCATATCCAGCAGTATATCTGGTGGACCTGTATTTTGTCCATCTTAGTCCTGAAAACCAAGACTAGACATTGCACCATCCCACTGGGCAGCCTGTTCCACTGCTGCCTATAATTTTGTTCATCACGTTTGTCAAATCTGAAGCTTCCAAGCCGTAATTTGTGATGTTTGCCACTTACTGGATTGTCTGATGCTACCAAGGAGAGTGGGTCTGTCAGCACTCCAGATGCTCTTTAACAATTGTAGGCTGCTATTAGATTGCCTCTTGACCTCCCCTTTGCCACACTAACAAAGCCTGTCTCCCTTAACCTCTCATTGTGGGTAATGTGCCTTCTGTAAGATGTTTTTGTAACAGCAAGCAGTCAGGTCAGTGAAGCATGCTCTGCGTGTGTTGAGTGCTTTTGATTGCCTTCTTGTCCTTCATGTGTCTGGAAGTAGAGTCCAAGGAATATGTTCCTTGCCCTGTCCAGGGACTAAGGTGAGGCTGACTAGCCTGTTGTTCTCTGGGTCCTCCTTCTTGCCTTTTTGGAAATAACCATATCAGCATTTTTCCAGCTCTGAAGACTTACCCTGATTGTGTGCATTTTCTCATACATAGTGGCCACACAATCAAATCAGCCAACTCTTTGGCACCCTTGGAAGAATCCCATCCAGTCCCAGGTGTTTGAATAAATACATTGAATTTTGCTGACAAGTTGCTAACCACTTACTTCCCCACCATCAACTGCCCAAACTTCCTGATCTGTAGAGGTCCGTGCAGGGGTCTGGAAGCAAGTTTTTCCATATTGCTTTTCTGCTGCATTCATCTTTGGTCCTCCATTTTCCCTATACTTCATTTTGCTGCTGGCATTGCTTGCAGAGCCCTTCTTGTTTCCCTTTGCAGAGCTGGTTAATTCAGCTGTAGCAGGCCTTTGGCCTTCCTGATGTTAAGCCCTAGTGACCAAGCAATGTGTTTATACTGCTTCTCTGTTGCCTTTTTAACCAGCAGAACTGCTTCTTGGAAATGATGTATGTCTGCAGCCTGGGTGTTCATTAAAGCCCAGGGAAACTGTAGGTGCACAGACGGTGCTCCCGTTGGTCTCCCTCCAGGGCAGAGGAGTGCCTGCTAAAGATACCATCTTAATATTTACATCATTTCAGTCACTTGCTTTTGTACACATGTAACAGGTCATGAGAAACTATTACTTTCCATATCCCTGATGGCTATTTGCAGTATGACTAATTTATCTCAGCAGGCATTCTATTATAAATATGTATTATATTAGGATACTGGTGTAAATGGTCATGTTGTTCAGAGGAATTGCTCTGGTTCAATATAATACTTTTACAATTATACTACAGTGTTACTGTTTTTTAATTCAGTGCAGTAAAAGTGCCATAAGATTGAAATATAGGAAGTGAACCTGTCTACAGTTTGCATGGCTTTTACTTCAGAGACCAAGTAATGGTAGCTGACTACAATCCGTATTTTAAAGTTAAGATAAAGCAGTGCATACATAAAACTTTTCCTATGGTTTTTCCACATGGGCACTGATGTATGCCATGGAATTGTTTATGTCCAAAGCACTTCAGAGTGAGTGGGTATGATGTAGCTCTGATGGTGTCATGTGGAAAGGAACCTCCTTCAGCTTGGTTGTCCTGCTCTCAGATTCTTTGAAAATAGTGTATTGGGTGGGACAGGGGTTTTGGTACTGCCCTTTTTTCTGTTCTCATGGCTTCTATATCTTGATCCTTTAAACTTTCTCATATCCATATTTTGTTGAAGTGAATGTGTTTTCTAGTACATTTTATTAGTGACTAGAATTTGCCAATAGGGTGGATAAATAAATAATGTCATGAAAGCTTTTCAAGTCAAACTTCCGGTGCATGTGTTTGTTTTGTAACACATTAATGGCAGCACAAATATCCACTATTTCACTAACTGCATTTCTTATTCAAGCTGAATTGCCTTTTTCCTGGGTTAGTTTCTAGTACCAGAGAGCAATGAAAGAGCAGTTGACTTTGACCTTAATTAAGCTTACTCAATGAGACACCAAGTGTGCAAGGTCTGCTGCACACTTGCGTTTCAGAATTATGTTTCTTTTAAGAAGACATATCAAAGGTCATAAGAGACGTCAAATCGAAAGATTTTCTATGACAGCTTGTTTGCAGATGAAATTCCAAATCAGTAAATGAATAATGAATAGAGTCAGAATTGGATATATAAGAATAACATTTTAGAAGTGGTTGAGGTAGATGTGTCCTTTTCCAGTTTGAACAAGAAAAATAAGTACACAATTTGAAATTAAAAAAGAAACTTGAGCTGTACAGCTATTTGAGATTTGGGTGGTTTTCCTGGATAAATCTGTCCCACCACACTTGGGATTTTCTGGGGACTTTTCTGGTTGGATTTTTTTTGTTGTTGTTTTGGCTTTGGGTTGGGTTTTTTTTTGGGGGGTTGTGGTTTTTTGTTTGTTTGTTGGGGGTTTTGGGGGGGTGGGGTTTTTGGGGGGTTTTTTGTTTGCTGGTAACTTTTGTCTCAGTACTTCAGTTGCTTCCTGCACTTATCTCCTTCTTCATGGAGTTAGGGAGTACTTTGTTATTCATGAGGAACTAAATCAATCATCACTTTCTCATGTCATCTTGCATTGCATCAGCTTCCTTTTTCAGATGAAATGGATGGGTGTAGCTCCCTATGGAGTTTAGCAGTGCTGTTTGCTGGCTTGGTTTTGGGTGGTGGTTGCTCAATAGTAGCTTAAACATTTAAACATTGCAGTTAATTTATGTTTATCCATGCCAGTGCAAGGCTTGGAGTTTAAGCACTGTTGAGGTAAATGGGCATTTTTACTGCAGTAATGTTGTACCATTATCCCTACAGTCATAATTGTAAAGATTTGCATTTTCAGTGGAGGTAGGTAAGGATTAAGAGCACAAGCAGGAGAGAGGTGGGCTGTAGAGATATAACTGAGAATGTAATTTGTCCTGCCAGGATCTTGTAATTGCTAATGATGCCTTAGAAAAAAATGAAAGAACTTGGGATATTTATTTGCAAAATTGCCAATTAATTTGTTTACTGGGGGGTTGATGGAATATTTTATGGGGTATGTGAGCTGCCAGGTAGCAAAAAATAACTTATCATTTCAAGGGTTTTTTGCAGTCTGGAGCTGCATTCAGATTTGAGTAGAATTGAAATTGAAACAGAAAAACAGGTTTTCTTCAATGTATTGTACAATCTGCTCCACTCTGATTTAGTTCCCAATGGCAGTAAGACTCTCTTATCATAGTTATTCCATTAATATTCATTGGGTAGATTGGTATTGCACTGTTGGAGCCAATAAATTTTGGTTTAGTTTAAAATCAGAGATGATATTTTGTACATTATGTTAGCATACAATTTTTATTAGCATATCAGACTGTGAAGGAGTGATGCATTGCAGTAAAAAGCCAGGTATTTCAAGTTAATTGCTATTCTATTAAGCAGAAGTGGTGGTTTCAGCTTAAAACAGTGTGGAGAAATGTTTGGCTAATGAAAAGAGTGCTCAGAGTGATAATAACTGCTTGATGTAGTGAAGCTGCTGGCTGAAAATACTCTGCTCAGCAGGCCAAACTGAAGGCCCTCAGAAGCAGGTGCTGAGGTGGGACTAATCCAGCATGCAGAAGCACTTTAGGGATGAACCCAAGAGGCAGCAGTGCCCACTGAGCCCCCATTGCACTACTTGAAGAAAGAAAGAGCTGCTGAGATAACATTCAGCAGCAGGTTTCTCTGACCTGACCTGCTCTTTTTGTCCGAAACAAGTAATACGAGCGAGCAGAAACCACATTAAAGCACTTGGTAAGAAGGTAGCTGGTAGATGCAGGTGTGATCCAGCACATTCTTCTGTGCCATGCGGTGCCAGTGCACTGCCAGCCCACACAGCCAAGCAGCTCCTCTTACAGGACCACAGTGGGGGCAGGGAATAGGGGCAGGTGGTTTTCTTAACCACTTTCCTCCTGCTGTGCTTTGGGCAGGTGTGGAGCCATCAGTTTTGGGGATGCGTCTCCAGTCATCTGCAGATCCTGGCCAGTTCCCCCCCAGTTTGTATACTGAGCATGATGTTCTATAGCATGGAATATCCCTTTGGCCTGTTCAGGTCAGTTGTCCTGGCAGTGTTCTCTCCCAGCTTCTTGTTCCCCTTCTCACTGGCAGAGCATGAGACACTGAAAAGTCTTTGTCTTGAAGTAAGCACTACGTAGCAGAAACTAAAACATCAGTGTGCTATCAACATTAATCTCATCATAAATCCAAAACACAGCACTGTACAAGCAACTAAGGAAGAAAATTATCCCAGTTCAAGCTCCTTCTTGATTTCCTTTCACATCCACACCCTACAGCTTCTTACTTTCTCTGCCATGGCAGTGTTGCAGTTCAAACCAGAGTGCAGGGAGGGAAATCAGCTTTCCCTGTCTGCTGTAGAGATCTCTGTTTGGAAATGGTGAACAAAAGCTCCTGTGACACATTTTGACTCATAGTGCAACAGCAGTTTCCTTCCCCATAGGACTTTTCAGTGATGCTCCCACAGCTACCATGGATCTCTGTTCTGGCTGGACCACTGCAGCACCACAGGGCTATTTTTGTCAGATTAGAAATATTTAATCCACTGAACTTTGCATTGAATATTGGATTTGTTTACTTCAGTCTCTCTCTCTCTTTCTACTTTGCTGCTGTAGAGATCTGCTTGGTTTTGAAATGTGTGCTACTGTTTGAGGCAGCAGATGTATTTATGGCACATTCTATGAGGATGTCAAAAGGCTAGATTTGAACAGGAATTCTGCTGCTGCACAAGACTTGGGGAAAGGTGGCTTTCCCTAGGAAAGCTCAAAGAGGTAGTTTTTCTCCCTCTTATAGGGATGCAGCATAACACAGGGAGAATTTGGAAGAGTTAGAAATTAAACTCAATGTCTGAAGTGTCAGTACAGTCCTTTAATTGCAAACCCATTTGATACGGTTTCTAGATATCAGGATGTTCCCTCTTGATACATCCCTGAGCTGTGTCACTGGTTTATCTTCTATCTAGATGGTGAAACTCTGAATAAAAAAATTGGTAAAACCACAATATTTATTTTGGAAGTCATTGCAAAGAGAGAAGAAAACTTAGTGATGATTCCATATATTATGTAAAATCCACTGAAACCATAAGGGATCAAAAGAATTGTAGTGAGTGTGTGAGGTGTATGGGTAGCACTGATCACACCTGTAAAAATAAAGACTGAATCTTAATGAGTATGTAAGATAGAGATGTCTACATCTCTATATGCTGGTAAATGCATATGAACATATTCAGAAAAAAATTGGACTTTGATAAACTTTTTCTTCTGTATTAGGATATAGTCATTGGAACACAACCATTTTTAAATCTGATTGTACAGTACTGGTGTTTGGTCAGGACTTCTGTGTTTTACTCTTGTTATAGGTAAAGATTCAGCTTTCAGTTCTAAAATACGGTTATTTTCACAATATTTAAGAATGAAGGAATTGGACTTAAAATGGATTTGAATTAAAAAGTGTTTGATACTGCTTCTATTTGGGGATTTTGGTAGTTTTTTAGCTTAGTTTTGAAAGAAGTTTTAATAGTATTTTTTTCATCAGACTTGATATTTCTTTCAGTGATCATCAGAATCTGTATTCATCCAGTGGGTAGATTGACAAATGTACTTCTGTTAGTTCCATAGGTCATTTTAATCTTCACTACTTCAGCAGTTCATGCAAGTTGTGTCATAGGAGACTACTTCTGTAGATCTGGACGTGGATGCAGAGGTCAAGTGCCCTTTCAGTGGCAAGAGTTCTGGGCTGTAAGGGATAAATTGGAGAGTGACAGGCTCTGGCTAGTATTATATAGTGCATAAATTTATTATAATTGATAAATATAAGTTCTTGATACTTCAGGGTGAAGTAGAATACATTGCAGTCACTGGTATTGAGCTGACTGAGAAGAGAGTACGAGCTGTCTGCAGACCGCTAGGATTTCTGAGCTCACAATACTTATATATAACTGGACAGCTCTTTGTCTGAAATAAATCGCTCTCACCCTACTGAAATCAATGAAGCAGTTGTAAGTTTTATAAATCAAAGTTTGGCAATCTCTGATATACAATTTTTTATTTAGTTGAAGCATCATGACTGTCTCAGTTGTAGGCTGCATTCATTTTTTACTTCCTAGGAGATGTTTCTTTAGTATCAACTATACTACTTTCTTCCCACTTAAATTCACTTTTTAATAAATTTAGAGCTAAGTATTTGTCACTTATTATTCAGAAGGCAATAAATGTAATAAGTTAGATGCAGAATAAGTAGTGCAGGAATGTAGTGCACCAGTCTAGGATATGCAAAAAATAGTATGCCTGCTAGGCTACTGCTTCTGTACAGCAGCAGGAGCAGTCAAGGCACAGCTCTGAAATCCTGGTTGGAACTGGTACAAAAGGCACCTGTACTTCGAAGGACATTGCAACTTAGAGTAAGATCTGTTTTAAGAGAAATCATAAGAGCTGCAAAAGCTTTCTTCAGAGATGGTGTCATACCATTTTGGCACCTAATCCGTTGTTTCTTTCATTGTTATAAAAACACTGAAGCATTTTCAAGTGAGTGTTTGAGATTAGTATTTGTACAAAGCTCTCCTGCTGTATTAAAAGTGTCTGCACTGCATTTCTTGGGGAGGTGTGATTTGCAGCTAATGATCACGAGGCACCACCTCATGTTAATAATTTTCTGCTAGTACTTCTGTGCACAACCACTGGGTTGTTAGATGGAAACTCACATTTCATGGCTCCTTTTAGCCAAGGGTTATGTCATTGTAAATTGCCTGCAGCAGAACTTGGCATTCTCCTGAATTTCACTGTCTAATGGCACCAATCAGGTGCCTCGTGGACCTCATCAGATATACATGACTGCTCTCAAATCTGGCCTCCTCATTCCGCTAGGGACTGAGTTTTGGGCCCTAATGAGTAAGAAGCTGGGAGAAAATGTGGTTCTTCTAGACAATAAATTAGGTTCAGAAAAGAAGCATTTATCTGTTGTAAATATTTACCTTTTGGGGACTGTGGACCAGGCTTTGCACAGCAGCAGTGTAAGTAAATTGACTGGCATCAGATAATATGATGCAATGGAATCAAACTGCTGAGCAATAGGCTACAGGCATGTCTTTGAAAATACAATGAAGTCAGCTGCAGTTCTCTGATGCACCTTAAGCAGGGAAGGATATGCTCAGGGTGAGCTACAGTTTGTTTTGGAATAATTTACTCTTCAGTGGAAATAAGTTATTACAAAATCTTAATCCAGAATAATTTTGTAATTTATGTGACATGTCACTTCAATAAAAATGTAACATAAATGTTTTGAAGTTGTTATTTTTCTTCTGCTTTCAGAAGGAGTTAAATCTGCACCATTTTTCTTAACATTTATAAGCAAAGCTCCCTCGTGTAACAATAAATCAGGTTATCCTAAGTTATCCCTAGTGTATTTGTATGATGCTCTGTGTTGCTTATTTTATTTTTAAGACCATCTTCTTCTGTTTTCTAGCCATCTTTCATTGCATGCAGATGACACTATTCTGTTAATAGTTAAGGGAGGATGCTGTGACTGGTACTTGTGACTCTGACATGGATAGCACTCCTATTACCCTTTTCCATCTCTTTTCCTTTTATCTGTTGGATGCTTGCCACACACTATAATCACAGGCACTTTTAGGTCAGCAACTGCTGTGTTTTATTTTTAAACTCTGCTTGTTAGCAGTTGGACATTACACCAAACCTGATTTTGGGTTCCAAATGCTGCCATAATGGGAATATTTAATGATAATAAAATGCTTTGCTTCTCTCTCATTTAAAGTTCCACCTAATCTGACTAAGCAATCAGCAGTTAGTAAGCAGATCTAAATGAAATATTATTACTCTATAAAACTGTTTAAATTTGAATGACCTTTTTATTTAAGATGCAGAAGCATTTTTCCAACATTTGGGTTGTTAGGCAAAGTATATGCTGTAAAAGAAACATTTATTGTTTGCTCGTAAAAATCAAATACAATATTGGTAAGTTAGCTGGAAGCTTGTAGATAACTTTAAAAGATGACAAGGTAAGATAAGCAATAGAGCTAAGCCAAAATTGCTCTGGAGGTCTTTCTGAATAGCTGTCAGTTTTATGTTCTCCTAGCACAATAATGGGCAGTCCCAGGAGGTGGGAGTCTCATGGGATAATTATTCTTCTGAGGTTTAGACTGGTTTTGCTATGCCTTTTCCACAGATGGGTAAGACTACCTTATAATTACTATCCTCCTCTTTCAGTAGATTTTTGTAATGCAGAAATTAATAGAATTAATTTTGTATACATGCACTGTACTTACATTACCTAGGCTGTTAATGAATTTCAAGCAATATTGAGTGCTATCAGATGGTAATAGTAAGTGGTCTGGTTAGCTTTTGTCTTGCAAATTGGATTTAAGTCTCACTGTCCTTGCCTCTTGAGATGTGTTTCTTTTTAATATTCAGGCCTATTTTCTGCTGTCATAAGCAGGCATATTTACTCTCTCAGTCTGGTTTACCTTTAACTATCCTTGAAAATAACAAGAAATAAAAGTTTAAAATAAATGTGTATTTTATAGCTGTTAAATATTTTTGTAGTTCCTGGTGCACAAAACTGACACAGTTGCTTGTGATCTCTCTGTGAGCATAAAATAATGTTGATCAAATGAAACAAAAGCTTGGCAAAAACTCAGCTTCATTTGAGGTGGGTTGTAGGGTATCACACTGTCTCAGCCATTACTTACAAACCTTTGATGTTGCCAATAAATCCAAAGACAACCAGCAACCTCAGTCTCTAGATTCTCAAGGAAATCTGTATTTTGGGATGCTCTGACAAGCTCTGACAGGCTTTCGTGTGATACGCAACAAACATATAGGAAAAGCAGGAAAACCTTTAAAAAATGTTTTCACATGGATTGGTGTCTTTACAGGATGAAAATTCTGGTGATGTTGGAGATCAGTGAATTAGCTCATCTTTTTTCCTGGCTTTCCAGTCCCTCAAGATGAGAGCAGAACTGTGGAGTAGTTTGCTACTAAGATGTGCAGTTCTTGCTCGGCACCACCCCCACCAACCCTCCCCCTTAGCTTCAAAAAATTGCATCATTTTGCTTTGGAGATTTGCCAGATATTTCCAAAGGAAAGGCTTGAATTTGTTTTGTTCTTCTCTTACTGTGCTCCGGAGCAACATTAGTCAGTTTTGAGTCTCTGGACTTGTAGACACAGGTTTGTTCTTTGGGAGTGTTAAAATACTTGAATGTGAACCTTGTTTTGTTAGATGAAGATCAGTACATTATCAGAAGAACAAAGCTTTCCTTAGTTTCATTATTAGGAAGTAAACTGATGGAAAGCATCTTTTTCATGTCCATAGGTACTGGTCTGCCAGAGTACAGCTACCTCCATATGAGGCTTGGGAGTTTAGACACAGGGGCAAAACAGCTCCTGTAATTCTGCCTTGTGTTTGGCCAGGTTTCATTGTCAAGGCTGTGGTTATGTTATGGCATTTAAAGAATTCTGACTCATTTGCTGCTTAAAGGGAAGACTCTGCTGGGTCATAAAGATCAGCTGCTAATATTGGCCCACAGAAAAAAACTGAGGATATCTGATGTCTGAACTTTACCGTTCAGAGTATAAATCACATTAGAAAGTGTACTTGCTTAATGGTATTGTATTGAATATTGTTTATTGTTTAGCTGCTGGAAGCTTGCAGCAATATATTTGCAAAACTTCTGATGACTATTGCTTCTTTTCCCTGTGCCTCTGCCATGAAATATATTAAATATTATTGTGCCAAAACTATAATCTTATTAATAATTAATTGTTCTTACACAAAGTGTTTCAGTGGGATGAGTTAGAGGGTTTGTTCAAAATTGTGGCACTTGTGTGTATCTTTAAAAATAATAGGAAAGAAAAAGTCTTACTGACTGATTTTATGATCAAGGATATGATGGATGTGCTTTTAAGTACTGGCTCGACCATCTTCTGTGTCTTGTCTGCAAAATAAGTGGGGTTAGAAACAAATTTAATTTGCAATTAAAGAACAATTCCAGAAAAGTTACTGAGAAAAATTGTGCTTTATCTTTCCTTTGTAATTTGTTTATGTAAAAATAACCAGCCTATCTCTGATTACACAGAAACAAAATCCACTTTTACTTGGGAATTACTGCTTTCACTGTATTTGATTTACTTATGGCATATAAAGAAGCTTCATGTATTCTAAGACTCTGAGATATACTTTTCTTGTGTTATAGGCATCTTTAAAATTTGCAAAGTAGGAAACTGGGATATTAGCTGGGCTGCAGTGGTATTTTCCTTTATACATCATGGATGGCTAAATTCTGTCCTCTCACTCAATGCCACAGGAGGCACTTGTACAGCTGTCCTAGAGCACCAGTTTGGAATTGTTTTAATTTGGCGATGAAAATGTTAGAGAGACATGGGCTTGGCCTCATATGACATGCCATTAACCAGTGTTTCTCTAGGGAGAATGCTGTCAACATTGCAAGTTGCAAAGAAAAATTGTCATCCACGCCTAGGCATCAGGATATTTTGCACAGCCCTGTTGGTTAGTTTGATAAAACTTGTGGAAGACCTAAGTGTATTTTATAGTATTTCATACAAGGTATTTTGTAAATATATGATACTGTAAGAACTCATTATCAACTGTAAAAGTGCCAGGCTATAGTAAAAAGCTCTTGGAAGAATTATAGACTTCCACAAGGCAATTAAAATTCTTCCCTAGTAAGAAAACAATACATAAACCATATTCTTCTGAGGGGAAATAGTTCACGATAGTTTTCTAGCGATTTTAAATACTGGTAGTAATTCTTTTTATGGCTAAGATTGCAATGAGGAAAGTGTAGTTACATAGACCTTTCTAAGACATAAGACTCTTGTCAGCATAAACATATTATCATGGAACCGAATTTTAGGAAGATAAACATCTCTCTAGTATTTAGATCCAAACTAGTAAGTGCAGGAACAACTGTACTGGGAGAGCAGTTAAGTGGTGGGCAATAATAGAATAAAAAAGGCTTGTGAAATGTTTGCCCATTTGTACAACATACTTGAAGAGAAGGTGGGTGTCTTAGTAATAGCTGACATTAATCCAAACTATTTTTCAGAAGAGATAAATTGAAGATTCAGAGACTAGCTTCACAACATAATATTTCAATTGGCCTTGGTTATAGCTGACACACTTAGATAAAACTGTCCACCAAGGAATGTAATTAAAAGAAAAATGTCATGTTCTTGTAACATGAGAAGTACACAGGTACACTGTTGCTTCTTATCTTAGGAGCCCTGATTATTCAGTTTTATCCAAGAGCTGTGGGAATGATAAATATGCTTTGCAAGTGGGTGGTGTTTTTCCTGTTTTTCATGTTTTAATGTATGGAAGCAAATACTGAAGCAGTACTACAGGACCTGTAAAGGAAGTCAAAGTACAGTGTAACGATTTGCTAAACTTTTATTCTCCTGTAGGTTGTTATGCATGCTCTGAACGACAGGGTAGTTCTCATCTCTAATGTCCAAGGCTTGAATTAGTGTTCAGGCCACAGAGTTCAGTAAGGTCTCTAGAGTATGAGTGACTCCTATGCTGAGTCTAAGACATTTCATGGTTTTTGTAAGTTACCAGTTTAAATTCTTGGATTCAGATGGCTTTGCCAAGTGAGATGAATTACTGGATTTCCACTTCAATCTGAGTCTTCAGTTTCAGTCTTTAGAGATACTTCTGCATCCAAAAGTGCAGGGCTAGATGGGGAAGATGGAGATGATCTCTGAAGAGCTGATGAACAGCCTCCACAGTCAACTGCTGGACAAGGACCTCCTCATATCCTTGAATAGTCAAATACTGGTGCCCTTACTTAGAAAGACGATAAAATGACACATGTCAAAAATAACAGAGTTACCAAATGCAATGATTTGGACTTTGCTAAAGGTTAGTAAGTTTTCAGAGAATATGCTGGCTCCTTTGACAAGCCAGATAAACAGGCACCTTGTCAATGTATGAGTGCATTTCTGGAACAGAGAATGTGCTGACACTACTTCAACATAAATTTTCTAATTTAAATACTTCATGGTGACCCGTTTAATGCCATTTTTTGGCATTATTGTGGTTATTTCAGTCACATGCTTTATCCTACAGTGCCTGAACTGCTTTACCTACTCCAGGAATCATTGACTGGAGGATTGTGGGGATGTTATTTAGGATGCAATAAGTAAATGACTGGAAATGCATTGCCACATCCTGCAGAGTGGTAAAATTACTACAGCAGAATTATTCTCAGATATGCCAGTTGATTATATGACCTTGATTTTTAGCCAGGAACTAAACTGGTCATTAGTTAGAAGCTAAAGTATATCTGTGTAAGATAGGAGGTCTGCTAATGTGACGTGATTTAACTTATGTCATGTGTTTATGCCCAGTCTCTCAGTCAGGTAGAGCCCTGATTTTCCCATTTTAATTTCTTAAATGCCATCCAAGGGCAGATAGATTCAATGTGATTCAGCATTAAAAAGGGCCTACCTATCTAAGATGAGGCAGTGTGAATACCTTTCTACACTCTTAAATCTTGCAGATTTCCCAGGAAATATTTAAGCATTGGGAATACTTTCATCATATTACTTAGATCCCTGTCAGGTTCTTGGATTTAATCGTTGGAAGAGACTATTTAATTCTATTTTTTGGGCCTTAAGAAAGGCCAGTCTCCCAAAGAGAGTTCTAGATATTGAACTGTACAGATGCCCTTCCCTTTAACTCTTCTATTGCTGTTGAGAGCTGTGATTATTCCTTCTGTCAGTTTCCCAAGTTCAAATGATATTTTCAGTGCTTTTAATTCTCTTTAAATCTGTGCAGAATACAAAGGCAGATTTTTTAATTAAGTGGGATGTTGCTCCAATCAGATGGTTATAGCTGGCTGAACACCACTCACCCAACTGCAGAACATGGCTCCTTAAGCTTTTGTTCTACAAGTTTAGCTGTGGATTCAAAAAAATCAAATCTGCTGTGATGTGTTGGAATAGGTCCCTAATAATTCACTTACTTCACAGTTGTATTTTATTTGATACTTGGTAACTCTATTAAATTATTGAATTTACCTATTTGCTTGATCTTTCATCGGCATTTTAGTAAAACAGACATGTGCATTAAACAAACTTAGCCATCAACCGACCACTTGTCTGTTAGTAGAAAGACACTGTTTCGAAATCTTGAAGCAAAAGCAGGAGGGACACAATTTGGAACAACCCTGATTCAGGGAATGGGCTAAATAAGCTACCTTTACAGCAGTGGCTTCTAATAGCAAGTTTGTGATAGGCCAAAGGAAAAGATACAAAATAGCTGTCAATTTACATTGTGGTTATTAAAAGCTTACTGTTTCAGTCTAATTGCTGTGCAAGAGAGAACTCCACCCCTTTTGTGAGCATTTTTTGACATTTAAATTACAGGCTATCGCTGATTTTTAATATTTATTTTTTAAGAGAGAATGGCACAGTGGGAAGCTCCCATCATCTGAATTAATACACCAATTATAAACTGTGTTTCAGGTAAACAATTTGATCATTTCTGGGCCTTACGCTGAAAGCTGAAGTGCCTCATTAAGACAAGAACTGAAGTCTCATTCCTTATTTTAGCTGTCCATGTACTGATGATGAGAAAGTTCAGTGGTAAAGCTGGCAACTGCTGACTCCTCCATGGGCAACTGTGTGTTCTGAATGAAACATTAAACAGAGTTTTTGACACACTGAAGTGTTTCAACAGCTACATAGCTAATTATTAACTGCAAGAGAGTTAATTTTGCTCTTCAAAGGAACAGTGACTTTTCAGGAGTTAAAGAGAGGTACTCATTTGACAGTATGATTATTTGCAACCTAAAAAATAAGAATGTTCATTCTCAAAGTGTAGCCAGATGTGCCTGCAGGGACAGTTACAGTATGTAATAGGAGTAATCATAACATCCAAAGGTATATGCCAAATACAATCAAGTGTAGAAAAAACTGCCAATTTAAAACAGTTTGCTAAGTGACTGCTATGTGACATAGTTGTATATCCATATATATGCATATATATTCACAAGATTAGCCATTAGGGGTTCAGATAAGATGAAAATGAGCTTCTGTAATTGGATTATTTTAAGCATGGTGTGGAAATTAAATAATTCTGTTATGTTATATGTGTCAAAAAAAGAACTGACTCTACCAAAGAAGCCCTCTTACTACTCCTTCGCTTTAATCTCCATCCACCGATATATGCTGAGGACCACCCAGCTAGAGAACAGCTTGGCAGAAAAGAACCTGGGGGGCCTGGTGGACACTAAGTTGAAAATGAGCCTGAAATGTATGCTTCCCCTGAAGAAGGCTGATGGGATCCTGGGCTGCATTAGGAGGAATATTGCCAGCAGGTCAAAGGAAAGGTGATTTTTCCCTCTGCTCAGCACTGGTGAGGCCACACCTGGAGTACTGTGTCTAGTGCTGAGTTCCCCAGGATGACAGAGACATGGACATGCTGGAAGGATTTCTACAAAGGGCTGCAAAAGCAATGCAGGACTGGAGGATCTCTCCTGTGAGGAAAGGACAAGAGAACTGGAACTGTTCAGCCTGGAGGAGAGAAGGCTCAGGGAAATCTTATCAAAGTATATAAATATTTGAAGGGAGGATGCCAAGAGGACAATGCCAGCTCTTTTCAGCAGTGCCCAGTGACATTATCAATAGCAATGGGCACAAAAATGAAACACAGGAGGCTCTGTCAGAACATCAGGCAACACCTTTTCACTGTGAGTGTGATCAAGCACTGGCACAGGTTGCCCAGTGAGGTTGTGCAGTCTCCATCCTTGGAGATATTCAGAAGCTGTCTGGACATGGTTGTTGGTGGCCGTGCTTGAGAAGGGGTTGTGGACCAGATGACCTCCACAGGTACCTTCCAGGCTCAACCATTCCATGATTCTGTGATGGCCATCTGCCATCAATTATAGTCAATGGAATTATGTAATTCTCTCTGTATGAAGAAAAACATTTTAAAAAAATATGCATAAAGAGTACAAATACTGTTTATTTTTCACGGTGCCTTCTACTCAACAGTTTAATGTTATTGTTCTATATATAATTATATATATAAACAGACAGTTAATAATATATTTATTTAATAATATATGCTAACTTAATGTTTTGGAAACACAGCAATAAATATGAAAGTGTACATGGTAAGCCTGTGAAAAAACTCTTTGAAGGAAACATACAAAGGGCATTCAGATACTAATAATTATTAGTCTTGGTCCTGAAAATAACAAGAGAAGATTTAAAAAAATTAGTAACTAGACTTGTTCATCCAGTGAACCATTTATCTTCACACTGCCAGTAAGCCAGTGGTTTCCAGATTAGTGCTTCCTCACACACAAGTGTCTTTGCTTGCACATTCAGGTCATAATTTTAAAATTAGTTGTTACTGGAAAGGAAGTCCAAAATTCAGACAATGGTGGCAGAAAGTCCAGACTGAGGCAGTTCTTCCAAGGTAAACTACAAAGTATTTATAATCCTTTGGTAAGGACAAAGGCCAAAAAGGAAAATATTTTCTCTTTTTTCATAGTGACTATGAAGAAATTAACAAAGAAGGACAGTTCCCTTTTGGTAGCTGTTCTGCATAACTCTCTGCTGTCATAGGAATTATCAGTACTTTTTAGAATATCTAGAACTGGGCATGGCATATAGCTACAGAATGGATATTTGTTACAGCTCTCCTAATGATTAGAAATACCAGTGACAAGTCAGAAATATTAGATTCATGTGACATAATATGTGGTCTTTCCTGTAGAATAGAGTTTCTGCTTTCAGTGCATTACTAGTCTTGGAAGTCAGAAGAAGCAATTTGAACTTAGTTGGTTTCTTACTAGACCTGCTTTAGCTATGTCAGTCTCAGTGTTGGGAGCACAAAACCACGTGTGTTGGCATTACATCATCTTCACAAAGTACAAGGAAGTAGTAAAAAGCAATTCAGTCATTCCAGTGTCTTTCACAACTACATCCAAAAAGGTGTCACTTAGGTGCAGAGCCAGGCTCAGTGAAGAACAAGGGTTGAAGTCCATGGATAACTTTACCTACTATATAATTAATGTAAGCTCATTTCTCAGAAATTGCTCTGAGTAATGTATTAAAACTTTACTGCCCATTATTGGTAGTAATACTGTTTCTGTCTTCATGTTTCTTTGAAAAGAAGTCTTCTGTAGTTTTACTTTTTATCTGTCTGCTTAAAGCTTTGCCAGCTTTTCAGTACTCCCGTTACCGTAGTCTGCTCTTCAATATCTTCATAAATGACTTGGACGCAGGATTTGAAGGACTATTATGTAAATTTGCAGATGATACAAAATTGGGAGGAGCTGTTGACTCTCTTGAAGGCAGAGAGGCTTTGCAGAGAAACCTAAACAAATTAGAGAACTGGGCAATCACCAACTGTATGAAGTTTAACAAGGGCAAGTGCCGGATTCTGCACCTGGGATGGAGAAACCCTGGCTGTGCAAACAGACTGGGGCATGAAATGCTGGAAAGTAGTGCCACAGAAATGGACCTGAGGGTCCTGGTCAATGGCAAGTTGAATATGAGTCAACAGTGTGCCCTGGCAGCCAGGAGGGCCAACCATGTCCTGGGGTGCATCAGGCAAGGCACTGCCAGCTGGTCAAGGGAGGTGATTGTCCTGCTCTACTCTGTGATGGTGCAGCTTCACCTTGAATATTGGGTGCAGTTTTGGGCACCACAATATACAAAAGCTATTAAGTTATTGGAGAGCATCCAAAGGAGGCAACGAGGATGGTGAAGGGCTTTGAGGGGAAGCAATGTGAGGAGCAGCTGAGGTCACTTGGTCTGTTCAGCCTGGAGAAGAGGAGACTGAGGGGAAACCTCATTGCAGTATACAACTTCCTCATGGAAGGAAGTGGAAGGGCAAGCACTGACCTCTTCTCTCTGGCAACCAGTGACAGGATGTGAGGAAATGGTCTGAAGTTGCATTGAGGGAGGTTTAGGCTGGATATTAAAAAGTGGTTCTTCACCCAGAGGGTGCTTGGGCACTGGAAGTGGTCACAGCACCAAGCCTGACAGAGTTCAAGAAGTGTTTGGACAACACTCTCAGGCAGATATTGTGATTCTTGGGGATGTCCTGTGCAGGGCCAAGAGTTGGACTCGATCCTCAAGGGTTCCTTCCAACTCTCATTATTCTGTGATTCTTTCTACACTTACTCAGCTTTAAAGCACTCTGTCACCTTTATGACAGTATTTGATTCCTAAGACCCTCTTCATCCTCTCTGCTCTGTGCAAAGTAAGGCAAATAAAGTTAGGAACTAACCTGGTTTTTCTTACTCCCACTTTCTAATTCCACAGCATCATTTTTGGGTTGGCAGTTTTTCTCCAGTATCTTTTAATATCAATTATGCATTGTGAGAAACCTTCTGGTGACTGTAATATTCTTCAAGAGTCAGCATTTACCATTCCTTTCCTTTTGTTTAGCATGCAACTAACTTCCAGTACTTTTTTAGGTCTAATAAATATTAAACTTCTCAACTGGTATGTTTCAAAGTTAGCAGTATTGCATGTAATATTATTTTTTAAAGCCTCTCTCTTTGCAGTGAGTACTCCTTAGGTTTTCTGGGTTTGCTTTAGGTTTTCTGGTTTTGCCAAGGTCATTTGTGATACAGTATTGATAAGACTCAAAATAATAAAAATAAGAGCCAAAACTGGGCATTCTGCGATTCTTTTACAGTGAGTCTCTCTAGACTCAGAGAGGTGTATCATAGCTGACCCTGGGACATTTTGTTGAGTTTTTCAGAACTGATACCCTGTGCTCTGAGTTTCTCCTATGACAGCTGCTTTCAGCCTTAGCTGGCTCAGTTTCTGAATTTCGATAAGAAGTCATTGTCAAAAACCCTTCAAGAAAACAGCAGCAGGAGAGACCCTGTCCTATCACCTGGGAATATCTCAGTCAACTCTTTTTCCCATGCTGCCAGTCACAGTTGTGATAGGCATTATGATCAAAGTTCGTATTAGGAATCATTTAATGAGAGATCAACACAGGGCATTTGTCATTTGTGCCAGGTCTGATTGATTGATTGATTGATTGATTTTTGCTAAGTGGCTCAAAACTGAGGTCTGTTGTCCTTGCTGAACCCATTACTATGGGCAGAACTGAAAGCAGAAACTGTGTGAGTCGATGTGTCACGTAGCAACTGAGCTGACCACCCAAACTAGTATTGGCGACTTCCATGAACCTGATGTATCAAGTCCAGTGATGGAGAATGGAGCACACTCTATTGAGTTGAGATACCGTGTAATAAAGAGGACTACTGAAAAATAGAAGAACAGAAATGTCAAAAAGGGCAAATAGTAATCAAATCTGCTCAGGCAGGATTTGTCTCATTTGACCCTTGACTTAAGAAGATTTGAAGTTCAGTCTGATCGAGTCATCCAGGATGGGAGTCCTAAGATTTTACAAGGATGACAGTGTCTAGACAGGGCCCAGCAGCCTCCTTACACAGAGGGAGCAAGAGGTTTCTATCTGGGCTCCATTAAACATCTCCTGATCCTCAAGCATAACCTTTGTCTCCAGGTTTATGCCATGCCATCAAATGCACGATAGTTTGTCTATAAGCACTGTTAATACTATCATTTCTATGGTGTTCTGTTCCCTGTGATTAAGGGATGTGCACTCAGCTGAAGGGACCACAGAGGATGTTGCAGTGCCTCATAAGGGCAAATGTGGAGCCAATGACCTGTGGTTTTCCTCAGAGCATGCTGTCCTTAACAATTATTTTAGCTATGCCATCAAATGCACGATAGTTTGTCTATAAGCACTGTTAATACTATCATTTCTATGGTGTTCTGTTCCCTGTGATTAAGGGATGTGCACTCAGCTGAAGGGACCACAGAGGATGTTGCAGTGCCTCATAAGGGCAAATGTGGAGCCAATGACCTGTGGTTTTCCTCAGAGCATGCTGTCCTTAACAATTATTTTAGCTATAGAGGAATGGTTCTGTCCACTCTTCCCTGGCCTGACAGATTCATAACCGTGACAAATCAAATGCAATCATTGGGAGTTATATTTTATGACTATCTCCTGGATGATTGCTCTCCACCTAGGCTGCAGTGTTTCCTCACCATCAGTCTGTCTCCAGCTAATGAAGCATTTTACTGCCACTTGTAGATGAGCTTTCACTGTTAGATTTACTGTGTGCTTTCTAATTAATTTGGAAGATAAAGCAACAACTGATACTTGTTGGGTTTTCATTGTTTCTTCCCCTATTATTGCCTTTTCTGATGTCATAGATATAGATAATAAGATATTTGTGTTATCTCAATGTTTCTCCTGTTGGAAAAATATATTAAGAAGGAAATTCAGAAATTCTCTTTCAGTAGTGCAGAGGTATGACAGAGGAATTTAATACATAATATTATGGTGTTATGGTAAACTATATGTGAAACAACAGATGTATAGGGAAAAAAGAGTTATATATTCCTGTTATAATGTGAGAGGATAAAAAATTAGTCAGCTCTTGCATGGATAAATTTCAATAATTTCATGAATAGCTTCATATAATTTAAAATAAGTCTCCTGCATAACAAACTTGCAAGCTAATTACTCTTGGATTGCCACAGCATGGTATAGCTCTGTCAATCTGGGAGTGTTTTGAATTTTGCCAAAGTTGTGAGGTGGATACAGTTGAAACTGAAACTGAATGGGTTTCCCAATCAATACATCTACAAATTGGTGCAGGGTATTATTCCAGGCAGTAACTGCTATCATTGCTAGATTTATCCTCTCTTAAACAATAGAGTTAAAAGTGGCAGATGGTAGTTAATGATTAACATTCCTAGTAAACAGACTTTTGCAGGGATATATTTAAAGTGGTTGTGTGTATGTAAATAGACAGGGAGCATGAGCTATGCAACTATAATTGAATTACATTAGCATAACTTAAATAGAAGTTTAGTAAATAACAAACACCTTAATTAACTTGCACAGTATTTGGAGGTTAATGACATACCCGGCAAATGGCTCTTCAAAGTGTTTGACAACAAGACAGTTCAGAGCCAAACTGGTAACCAGTACTCCACCCTTTGTGGCTGGTAACTTGCTTAACTCCTACTGCTCAAGCTTGGCTTCTGCTGGGATTTATGGAGGTTGCAGCAACTGGCTGACCTGCAGCTGGAAACCTTCCTGTGGAGTGGAACTACACACTAGAGCTGGAAAGTTCCCAGTAGAGTGGGATGTATACTCACTGTGCCCTCCAGTCACCTCTCTGCCTCCCAGACTGGAAAGCCTTTTGCTCACTGGGCTCCTAAAATGAGGTGTGGGAGGTGTTAGCTCAGGCTTTCCAAACTTACACTTGTAAACACAGAAGCTCTGCTGCCTCTGCCAAAAATTTGCCCAGCAGCACTGTGTAACACTTGCACTAACAGTAGATACCAATTCTTGGTGCCCCTTCAGTGGATAAGGGCAGTAATTGTCTGCTTGCGATTGCAGGTTTTGCAATTTTTCCTTTTTCTAGCTTTTTCTGATTATTTTTGTTGATCCGGTTTCTGGAAAATATGCCAATTACATATTCTAGCAGGTTCAAGAAGTGTAATTGAATTTCATTGAAACTGTCACATCTGTGCATTGGAGCCCAACCTGAGCTGTGCATCCTTTTAGGCCAGGCATGTGTTATTCATAGACGCTGATTCTCAAATCTTACTGGTGGGGTTAGAAGCCTGACTGAAAACCTGTAGTGATTTGTCTTGTTATCATGTCAAGTAAGGTAAATAAATAATGCAGTTACCGGTCTAGTTAATTATTTTAAAAATACTGATGAGTCAGGAAACGGTATGCAAATTGGTAAAAAATTAATTTCTGTTACATCTGAATAATTTGGGAAAAGCACATTGGATCCACAAGTAGTTGAAATTTATATTCTTCTTTCACATAGGAAACTGTGCTGTAAATAGGCTAGCATCTCTCTTGGGAAAGAAATGTGAATTTTGCTGACAAGCTGGGGTCTCTCAGCAGAAAAATGCATGCTGACAGTTTGACCCAGTGGCCAATTGACTGATTTCTTTCCCCCTTTTTGCTTTTATTTTAGATGCTGAAGAATACCAGCCTCCAATATGGAAATCATACTGTGAGTATACAAGAAATGTGAATAATCTTAGTACCTTACCAAGGTGTCACTGTTTGCTTTTCCCTTATTTTTGTTTAGAAGAAAGGCAGAAATGTACTAGGTGCTTGTAGAAATCGCTGTATGGGACAGCAGTGAAATCTGAACTTTTTTAGATTTCCATGGAGCAAGCACAGCAGCATTATATGTGCCAGACTCTCTGAGTCTGCGAATCCTGGGTTTCATGGTTTCTCTGCTGAGATTGTCAGGAAGGATTTCAGAGGTAGAGGTTAATGTTTCATGTGTTTACTAAAGGTCAGGCTTGAGTATGCTTGTCTTTTTATATGGGTCACCAAATCACTTTAAGATAATATTTTTGATCCTTAGTAACAGAAACTGATTTTTGAAGTGATGGTTTAGAAGTTGGAGACAGCATTATCAGTTCTTTGAACCTTCCTGTCTGCCTTTAGAAAAATCATTTACATAGAGTGCAGTACAGAAGTGCATATTTTATGCTCTTCTGCTTTGTTCCAAATGTATTTTCTAGTAAAGTAGCCCAGATCTAAGACAAAATATTGGCTTTTAAATCCCTTATTAAAGATGGCCATTTAATTTAATCTTTTTATTTTAAACCCTTACTGGAACTTTAATGAAACCATAGCATTTGATATAGGGGATTGTTCTATTTTTTTGTTTTCAGATACAGAACTATCCTAAGCAAAAGTCATCTCTTTTATTGTGGCAACTTCAAATTCAGTACAGTGCCATTACCAAAATGGAAATACAAAAAGACAAGGATCACAGTATTACATGCATGTACATGTGTAATTTTAAAGACTGGAATAAACTTGCTGACTTCACTTATATACACATTAAACTACCTTGCTGACTTCAAAGACATCCCTTCTGTGTTACCTGAGAATGACATTCTGCCCCAGAATGGACTGGGATTTTTTCAACCAAAATTTGACTAAGCTGTTAAATTACAAAAAAATTGCTTCTCAGAACACTGTTTTCTAGAGACCTTGTTGTTATTATTGTTGCAATATTTTGAATGTATATGTATAAAAGCCAGCAAGAGTGTATCTGTTTGAGTTGGACCATTCCAGCATACTTTGCTGGGTACTTGGAAAGAAGCAGACAGTTGAATGATTTTTTTTTTAGAAGAGGAACCTGGCTTACTCAAAATCAATGAAAAAGCTCCCATTGACTCTGACAAGATCAGCATTTGAAATGACAGATGTTTCCTTTTTAGCAGGAAGTTTTCATTAAAAAGTCAGGAAATAAGCACATGCCTTTACTTACCTGCTCTTAGTTGCCCTACTGGCTCAGCAATCAGATCACTGCATGCAGTGAAAAAGTATGGTTGTTTTACCTGATAGTTTACATATAGTCCAAGAAAACATTTTTAAATTAAAAAAAAAAAAACCTCAGCAGAATTAAGTAGTAGTCTGTGAATATATAATTTCCTACTCTCCTTCATGTAGAATGCCAATATTGTGGTAATGACTAAGTCATGGCCTCAGCATCTGGACCCCATGCATGAATGGCCTTGGAAAAATTATATAGTCCAAAATGCAGAAATAGTTTAAGGTTACAGAGATTTACTGCTGGGACTACTTAGCCACAGACATACATTTTTCTTTGCCATGTGAGGTAATATATGCTTATTTACTCAGTTAGAATACTCCTAATCTGGTATATTAATTATAGAGGTTATGTCCAGCAACAGTGTTAGTCCATGACTCAGTCTGCTGTCTCATCACAGTTTTAACTTAGTGCATGTATTTTGTGCTTAGCATTTTGTGTTTGCTGCCTGTTTAACAATTATTTTCATTGTATTTTACCTAGTAACTTCTAAAGTTCGCTAACATACTAGTAAGGTACTTTGGATACAGTTTTGATGTCTTTTGTAAGTCCTGGATAAATTTAGGTGCACTATGTTGCCTTTTACTGATATCGTGATCAAGGCTTCAATCCTTCTAGCTTCTCAACAAAGGCATATTTTCCTGTTTATGCAGATAAAATATTCAAATAAACAGTATTGCACATGTCCATGGGCAAATGCTGATCAAAGGGGAACAGTTTTCAGAATTCAAGCCTTACTGTTTTGACGTAATGTACAAGTTTGTTTCAACTCTATTTGGAAAAGATGGACACTTCTAACGCAGAAGATCCTCACTTGTTGTGAAGAATTGATAGAAAGTACATAGATTTCACAGCTTACACAGTTTTCCAGACTTTTTTTTGTATTACCAAGAAGTGACTTGAGAAAAAAATCTGGCAGTGGATTTGATTGCATTTTTACCTGAGTAGTAGATCAACAAAGAAATATCCAGTGACAAATTTCTTTTTGCAGTCTAGTGTATATTGGAGTATTATGCAAAACAGCGTTTTGCCTTTTTATCATTGTTGAGGTAGTAAAGAAAGGCCAATGAGAATCACAGAATGTGGGTTGGCAGGGCTTCTGGGGTGAGCTGATCTGGCTTCCCACTCAAAGCACGACTACTGTCAGCTCTGGAGCAGAATAGCCATGGCTTTACATAACTGAGTCCCAAAAACCTTCAGGGATGGAGCCTCTGCCACCTCTGTGGGTAGCCTGCTCCAGTGCTGCACTGTCCTCTTGGAGCAGAACCAATGTTCTTACCTGCTTGATTGGATGTGAGTAGGCAATTTGTTTGACCGGTGAAACAGTGTAGTCATTGTTGGCTTCCAGCTACAGCACATATGTGCTTGAATTTTAGAGATGTAAAACCACTCTTTTTCTCCTTTTGCCACCATTAAGATTGGCATGTGCTAAGTCAGTCATGTGTCAATGCCACTTCAATGTTTATTTGCATTATTTAAGATCAGTATGCTGGAGTGAAGCAATGTGGCAAGGCACAGAGCATCAGCTGATGCCATGCTTCAGCTCCTCGCAAAGTTTCTCTGCCTTCTGCCCTTCATCAAATAATAAGCACAGTGTCCGAGACTCAGTTTTGTTAGAAATTAAGTCTTTGTTTCAGCCAGGCACTTAGGTTCCTAATTAAGCCTGTGAGTAATCCTGCAGAAATAGGACAGCTCATATTGTTCAAGCTCAGCACGTGGATAAATGCCTGACTGAGATGAGGCCAAGGAGGTAAAACTAAGGAACTCTGCGAAACATTCTGAGAGAGAAGGCAGTATGTTTCCTTGCTGCTTTATAAAAGCGATGATAGGAATTTTTCCTCTCCACTGGAGCATCACTGAACACTCGTCATAGGTGAGTTAAAGGAGAAAGCTTGGGGTCCTGACACACTGCAGAATAAAAAAAGTATGAAGAAATTGGTGATAGCCCTTCTTCCCTGTCAGAAGAGGAGTAAGTGTTGATTTTTGCCTGTCATCTTTTGGTTTCTTAGACAGATCGAATTTTGGAATTAGACAGTTCTTCCTAAAACATATTGTAAAATTTCCCTTATTCATCTCCTGATACAGTACTCATGCTCTAGGAAGAACAAAAGAGAGAAGGATATATTCTAACCAGCTACTTTACATCTCAAAGAATGTTCCTCTAGAAATAAGCAATAATAATTAATAAAAGTTTTGTTAACTCTCTAAGTTCTGACATGATTATGATACTATGAATGCTGGCAAGCTATCTGAACTATGAAACTGATAAAGATGTTCAAGGGCCACTTCAAAGATTCTGCATTTTTCTGTTGCAGTGCTGCATTTTTTGTCCAATATTTAATGTGTGTTATTACTGTGCATTTCATTTGTGTATGATGCTGAATAAAAAGCCACTGCCTGTCTGATGCTCTTCTCTGAGCAGTGATAATGCATTTTTCTCTTTGCAGGCAATTGACTTTTTATAAGGTTAATTTACTCAGGGCTAAAATAATAATGCATCATTATGTTCAAGTGTCATCTTTTTCATGGGTACAGTGGGTTTGTCTGTAACCTGCCCGTCAGTTCTAAATGCTGAAATAGACTGGGTCATATGTCAATCACTGCTTACCAATGTATTAAATAAGTGTGTTTTCCTATTATTTCAGTTGACCATGTTCTTATCCATCAGATTCTGTTTTAAGATTTTCAGAGGTGGAGATGGGAAAATGAGGCAGAAAGGCAAAGCTAGTATGTCATTTGAGCAAGTAGATAAGGGGCATGTGCCTTCTGAATCTCTGATCATCCCCTGGACTGTGCTGGGGTCTCGGCAATGTCAGCTGCAGTGTGACTGCCCAGCACTTTGGTAAAAGTGTATAATGAAATCGGGCAGAGCTGCAGGATGTTCAGCACTTCTGAAAATGAGGTCACTTAATGAGGTGTCTGTGCTCATTGTAACTTAGCTGTAGGGCACATTTTTCTCAAGTCACCTTAGCCATAATATTGCACTTGCATTCATAGCCCATTAGCAGGCTTTCACATAGCAATCATTTGAAGCAGAATCAGAAGAGAACCTTTCTGAAGAAGAACACAGCTTTGGGTAGGGTCACACTGGCTTTGCTCCTTAATACCTTAGTCTATGGGATACTGCCTTTCCTTGTTTTGCACTTAACTGAACTTTCATTGCTGTATTACCTCCTCCACCCATGGCTTGCTGTGAGTCTTCTCTGGGCATCCTTGACGTCTGTGTGTCTGTCTCTTTGTTGTTTGTCACCCATTGAACTGCTTGGCGTCCCTTACCACAATGCCACTGCTGGTTCTCAGTTCTTACTCAGTTCTCAATCTCTCTTCTCTCCCTCTGTCTAATAGTTCTGTGTCTCTCCAGTTGTTCCACTGGTTTGTCTTTCTGTCAGTTTAATGTCTATCAATTTAAAGCTAATATGGCCAAATCTGAATTCTTTATCTTTCACAGGAAACCATTTCCCATTTTCTGTGTTTACCAGCATTCACAGGCTCAATCATGCCTCTTACTTTGGGCCATTTTCTCATCCTGCACATTTAAGGCAGCATAAATTTATTATTATTTCTTTGTATAGCAATAATCTTACTACATTGTCTTCTGATGTATTTCTAAATCAGATATATTTCTCAGTTTGTATTATTGTGCAGATTAGTTACCCATGTCTCTCTGAGAGTGACAGCAACCCTTTCCAATCTATTCGAAACACAGTTGTTAAGATGATTTGTCTTCCTTGCGTTCATCATGAGTCTCTGCACCAATTCATCCCACTACATCCTATCAGCATCCATTTTTTTGTGTTTGCTTTCAAGCCTTTCATGTATCTGCCCTCTCCTGTTAATCATTCCTTCCTTTGTTTTGTGAAATGCTGACTCTTCTCTCCACCATTGCTTCTCCAGGGTTATCAGCCTCAGAGATCCTTTTGGTCATTTCAGAGAGCTCTTTGCTTCTTTCATTTTGTACCAATGCAGCACATCACAAGGTAGTCTTCCTGTGTGTTCTTCAGACCAACTTGTTTTGCACCACAGTTAACAAAGTTACCTTAGAAACAGCTCTGATAGCTTAATTTGCTGTATTAGTTAGTATTTAACAGGTTTGATTATTGAAAAATAGGATTTTTATGAAGTATGATTTTTATTCAGACACTCAGAAATTAAAATCATGATACTGGGATCCAGAATAACCAGTTTTTAAAAATGATCTGTGGCTTCTGAACAAAATTTTTATGCTTTGATTGACGGTTCACTTGGATACACAAGTCATTTGACCACAAAAGAGTGGAGTCTTTGAATCTTAGTCACATAACTGCAAGAGGTAAGAAAGACCAGAAGTTACCGTGAATCTTGTGCAAAAGTAACAAAAGATCTGACAGTGTTAAATAGTGCAGGGTAAATCCAAAGCTTTAGTATAAATTCAGAGCTGGATCATATCTGTATGCATTAAAATTGATAGGGAATATAAGAAATCATGAAAACTCTTTCTGTGCCCCTCCAAGGAACCAGAGATGAAGCTTGGTTCAGACAAAGAAGGGGCTATGGGTTTTTCCACTTTGACATGAGCAGAGAACAGAAGCCCCAAAAGCTTTCACATCCCCTGTGTCACAAACTTGAGTGCAAGCTGAGGACTTCTCCACTTCCCATATTTCATTGCTTCTAGCCCCATTTAAAGAGAAGGTGCACAAGAAAGGTGCTGAAGGCTAGCACCTACTATTTCTGTTCAGTCTCTGCATCAGGGCTCCTGTGTTTATCAAACCTACAGGCATTTCTATTCTTTCCATAATCTACCACCTTTCAGGGCATAATTCTGAGCTTCACTAAACATTATGAAGAAACCTGCCCTAGAAACTCAGTCTTTTAAAAAAATTCATAGACACGACATGATCTTTCCAAATACAAGAAGGTCAGCATACAGAAGGCCTTTCTCAAGGGAGGCAATCCAAACCTCTGGGATTTTTACTGGACTTATGGAGAGACAGTCTGTCTGCACTGGAATTGATTACTGTCATTGCACGTCAGCTTCTTCTCACGACTCTGGAGTAGAAAGGAGGGAGAGGATCTCATTAAATACATGCAGTGAAGAGGCTGGGGGCCAGGCAGCGACTACCCCTAGCCTCAGGTCTCTCTCCTGCAGCCCTCAGAAGATTTGTGAAATTGATCCAGTGCCATTTGAATAGGACATAATTGCTCTGAAAGAAATGTTTGCTTGCTCCTCAGTATTTGACAGCAAATCTTGAAATAAATCATGAGATTGTGATGAACCTTTTCAAAGGTGCTGAACTTTTCCTTGGCCTGTCCAAAAATTGCTGGTGTTACTGGTAAGCCATCTGTTCTTGGGTTGTTAGAGCATGGTATATGCAAAAGTGGGATTTTATCCTGAGATACACCTAATAAATCTTTCTAGCTAGTTTTCCCTGGTATAGAAATCTAACAACCAGTAAAAAAGGAGATAATGCTTCTAAAAGTTAAAGCAACTATCACTTTAGTTATTTTGCAGGTCAACAGCCAATTTTCATATAAATGACTTAGATACACTGAAATACCTCCTTTTGCTGCCATTTGCTCCACATTTGCATTTTTCTCTGCAGCCTCTGGCTAAAAAGACTCATCTGAATAAAAGTTTGTGTATGTTGCCATCTTCTAATGATCTGTACATTTTTGTGTTTGACAGTGTATCAATTGCAACAAGAGGCACCACGTCCCAAGAGAATCATCTGTCCTCGGGAGGTCAGTTCTTTTGCTCTACCTTGTTAAATCTGATGAATTGTCAGCAGCATATGATTGCCAAAAATTCTTTTGTACAGTCTATGGGTAGTATTTGCTTTAATTTTTCTAAGCCACTATTTTATATAATCATTTTTCTTAAGGTTGTTGAATTAAAGCAGATTAATATTTGCTAATTAGGCATGGCAGCCTCATTCTACCACCTTCATTAGACAACTGCTTACTAATCATTACTTAGTGTGCTTTTCTGTATACTGCCTAAAATTTTGTGTTTCCTTGTCAAAATGAAGGTATATTTTTCTTCCTGCATCTGTATATTAACATCTGTGTGATATGTTTCAACATGATACATGTAGCTTCAGTTTGTTGAATGCATCCTGCCAAGAATTATGTTCAAGTTAAAATGCTAAAATGATATCCAGATAGCCTGGTTCTGTCCCAGAAACTAACATTTAAAGATTATAGGACATTTAGGGTGCCCTATAGAAAATTTGTCCATTAGAAATTTGCAGGGCTGCAGATTGTTGAGTTGTCTTGTCTCCATATTTTCTTTTTCTGTGTTTCTCCATTTCTACCTAGTTTAGTATGCCAGTTCCTCAACCTGCATGGCATAGCAGTAATGGAAAACATATGTAGATGTCTCTGCTCAATCAATAAAACCTTGATAGCTTTATCTTGCATAACATCAGGGACAGATTTTGTGCAAATAGACATGTAATACTAGCAACAGAAATACAAAACACATATAGTGATTGCACGAGGTATACAGGATGATGTGCAAGAAGATAGAAACGGTGGTCCATCAGTGTGATATCTATCTCTCCTCCCAAACAGCATCCTGAGCTCTGACAAGCTTCCCACACTGTGTGCCTGTGAGAGTCCTAGAACAACTTCTGTCAAATATTAACAGATACTGCCTCAAAATGCTTTTGCATGGGGCAGGAGGTTTTGTGCCAAGGCACAGATACTTGGCAAGATTTGTGAAGAAAATCTATTGCAAAGCCGGGAATTGAATACAGTTTTCCTGAGTCCAACCAGCTCCTTAACTAAAAAGCTATTTCATTTTTATCTCAAGGGCCATCTACCAGTTTCAGGACAGGGAAAGCAAGGTCTTGGCCTCAGACTGGAAGTTTTCAAGCCCTGTCAGTTTGGGATGATCCCAAGACATATACACAGGATACTAAGAAGGGCAAGCAAAACACCAGAATTAGTAAACCTTTGTGTCATCCTTTCTCCCTGTCAAAGACAAGGCTTGGGGAGAAAGAGCACATGCTAGCCCTCTGGGACTTCAGTGCACTTTTACCAAGACTTTCCTCTCTGAAATCCTCAGGGAATAGAAAGAAAACCAAAAGACAGTTAGGTCTCTGTGGCTTGAATTCTTTAAAGGAGAGGACATTAAGGTTTTGCTAAATGAATATCACATAACAGGTATCAAACTAATAGTGGTATAGTTGGAAGTAGTAAAGGTAAACAATTTATTTACTTCCAGTGTGGCCTTAGAGGAGTTTCTCACTTTATGTGAGATAATAGTTTATCTAATACTTTTTTTATCTATTTCATACTGGAACTTCTTGAGGAAGAACTTTAGAAAATCTTAGAAAATCACTGAATGCTTAGGAACCCATGGCTACAATTTGAGCTCATCTTTGTGGGGATACAAGTTATCCTGAGCAAGTTTAATCCAAAATTTATTATGCTAACTCAAATTAAAGTATCTTCTAATTTGCCTCCATAAGTGAAAATTTGAATCAAGGTAAAATAGTCTTTTAAAGTGGAGTACAATTGCATTCTTGTTCTAGAAACAAGATTATCTTCACAAGTGGAGTAAATGTGCAGCTGTGAACTCTTTACCAGTGTGTGGTATTGAACTTATTTCTTTGAACTCAAGAGTATGTTATGTACAACTGAGGTTATCCTTTTGCCTGATGTTTAAAGACCATATGTATTTAGTGGCTGTCCAGGTCACTTCCAAAGATTTGCAGAAAGAAGCTAAGATCATATTAATCAAATTAATACATAATTGACAAAGCAATATGTAACAAAATAAGTAAGATATGTCTGTTTCATGTAATCTGTGTTTGGTTCTGACTAATGAACCATTTTTAGTAGCTTGCTTCATAGGCTGCAGAGTCCTATTTTGAGTTGTTTTGCTTTTTTTTGCTTGTTTCATTTAGTTAAGCAGCTGAAAATGCAGATATTTTATTTAGGGATAGACATGAAAAGCAGTATGAATTCCCACAAATGTGATCTTTAGTTCTTGTTACTTGGATTTTGAATCTTTGTGTAGTGCAACTGTATGTGTTCGCAACCTGATTGCTAGAAACACAGATTCTCTGACCCAAGAGCCAAAAAAACTCACAACAACACTGATGACATGCTTTAGTTTTGCATATAGTTGCAGAGAGGGGGCAGGTGGGGAGTCCTGATACCTAGATTACTCCTCGTGGTTCATATTATGATAGGACAAGAGGCAATGGGTAGAAATTGAAAAAGGGGAAATTTAGGCTAGATATTAAGAAAAGTTTTTTTACTGTGAGGGTGGTGAGACACTGGAACAGGTTGCCCAGGGAGGTACTAGAAGCCCCAACCCTGGCATTGTTCAAAGCCAGGTTGGATGAAGACTTCCTTGAGCATCCTGGTCTAGTGGGGAGGTGTCCCTGCCCAGGGCAGGTGGGGTTGGGGCTAGATGATCCCTAGGATCCATTCCAACCCCTAAAATTCTATGATTAATTGATTATCAGTTTGTTATAAAGTAGAACTACATAGTAGTTTTATAGAGCATCACAGATTAGTTCAGAGAAAAAAATTAACACTATGTTCCTAAGGCACCTATTAGCTTTTTCTTAGCACACAGTTTGTAAGGTGGGTGTTTTGGGGTTGTTTTACTTGATTCTAGTTTGACTTCAGTGTAATCCAATGATTGCATAGGCTTGCCTCACTAAAGGTGATGCCTTATTACTCCTAAATTTCTGTCAGTTACACAGAAGGATCTCAAAATCTAATTTTGTGTTGTGTGTGAAAATATATTAATTGGCAATATGATAGTTATTCAGTATACAGCATGATGCACATCCAACATCTGGAGAGCAGGTGTCAGCAGGATGTGTGACTGATGGGAAAGATTTCTCTCTTCACGTGCATATCATTGGAACTGGAATTTGTTGAGTGTTCTCTTGTGTAATTTAGGATTCAAAGTGCTTCAGACAAATGTAAAAATTGCAAATAATTTGAAATCCTTCATGCTTATGAGAAGATGTCTTTCATTCATAATTACAAAATTCTGCACTGATTGCAAGGAAATTGAAGCATCTACTGCAAACAAAATCTGTACCACGATCAGATAAACTTGTGAAGGGTTGGAGGTTGTTTCTGTTCTCTCACCACTTGGCATTTTTGTAATTCCTCCATCTTTTCCATTGCCATCTTTCACACTCTCCACTCATTTGCTCTTCTGTTACCTCTCTGTTGCTCAGTAGTCACACGGGTTTTAGCCTCAGATTTCTGCAGTTCTACCATCTAATTTGTGTGGATTTCTTGATCAACTCTGCTGTGGAGACAGAAATCACCTCTCCTGATACACAAACCACCAGACTAAAGGCTGGGACTGTAAATAAAACATGAGAATTTATAGCTTTGTGTCTTTGAGCTATCATGATCTTCCTTTGCCTTTTTTGCTTGCATAAATATCTTGTCAGCAAAAGCAGGTTGCTCCTGCAATGGGAATCATATTGTTGGGGGTTCAGGTATCTTACATCTTTTAATTAATCACCACTGGTAGGGGGACGAGTGTGAATATCCTACCTTCCCAATAACATTGGATTTCTGCCAATATCCTCATTTGCAACCGTATTCCTTCCAGCAGTGTTTTAATGATTTATGTTTTAAATAGAAGAAGTTCTGTTTAAAAGCGCTGTTCAGGTGGAGAAGTAGCTTTTAGATATTGAGCAAGTGTGATGGTAGGCACCAAAGAATCAGGTTTGTGTTGTGGGGAAGTCATTATAAAGCATCTTTTAGGGTTTATTCTACAGAAATGCTGGTGGAAAATCACATTCTCGGAAAATAACTCAAGCTTTCAACTTCCTTGTTTTAGTTCAAAGGAATATTTCAAATAATTCTTAATTTTAAGAAATATTTCAGGAGTAGCTTATTCAAAGTTAAAATACCTTTTAAAGAAATGAAGACTTTAACAAAGTAAAAGAATTAAGGAAGGATAGTGACATTACTTTGGACTATTTATGATTAAACAATAGGCACATTATAAATTTTCTTCAAAGAGGGACTGAGTCTTTTCTATGAGGTTTTGGATTATCTGTGTAGAGATATTCATACCTGTGAATGCTATTCCCATTCTGTTCCAAGAAAGCCTTAATTGCTGACAGCAGTTTTTGAGGTTGCTGAATTTGTCTGCATTCCTAACAGTGCCTTGGCCGAGCCAGTGTCAGCAACACTGAGAAACTCATCTAAATTTCCCTGGTGTAGACAAAGCCTTAGAGCCCTAACTTATATTATTATGTAGAAAAATTTCAGTTAATTGCCTTCCTCGTTGTTCTGAATTCCAAATCGGTTGTGTCGGAAGCAGAAGAAATGATTGTGTCTGCCTTTAAAGCATAAAAATTGTAGCTTCTTGACTAAAAGCAAATACGATTTCTGCAAAAGGGAAAGTTTTCTCTGGGAAAAAAATCCCTTTTTCTTTTTGCTTAAGTGATTGTAAGAGACTAAAATAATGATGGCATATTAGACTGTACTGCTGAGCGTTTTTCACTCTAACCATTTGGAGGGTCAGGAACTGTTTTGACCCTCTGGATATCCATTACCTAGATTTATCAAAGCAAGTGTATAGATAGTAGCATTTCTTAGAGCCTAACTGTTGAAATGGTCACTAACAGGTTCATAATGCTATTGCCTGTAAGAGTAAATTATTACTAGTATATTGCCTGTACTAGTACATTACTAGTCGCGAATATACAGGATTATTGCACATCTCCAAAACTGACCTGCTGCAAATTATTCTTTACTCAGTTATACTCAAAGTTTCTTCTTAAGCATGAGATTCAAGCTAAGAACAATGCAATTAGAAGAGTATCACTTAAACAACAGCAATAATAAAAACACTGATTGGTTTTGTCAGTCCTTCTTTCAGATACACATATATTTGCACATAAGAAAAAGCTTGTGATTAGGTAAGCGTGAGCAAGGTTGGTAAAATTCAGCCTTAGTAAGATGTTTGCATAGTATATCTGGCTGGATAATAAGTATTTAATCATTGCAATAAGTCTTCCATGAATTCCCTATTCTGCTCACTTAGT
>NW_008674115.1:81230-91696 GCF_000695815.1 Acanthisitta chloris | reverse complement strand
CTTTCCCTCTGCCCTCATCATTATAAGAACAATGCCTATACTGTGGTAAAGTACTAGAGAGCTGTAATAGGGCATTGAAATTGGCCATAAAATTGGTGGTAAATAATGGGAGTAAATGGGAATTTTCATGGCACTTGTTCAAATCACTCTACTGCAAAAAGTCAGACACTGCCATGAGGTGTCTCTTACTGTCAGTCCTGAGAGCTTATCTGAGATAATTCAGAATATTATATTATCTTCCCCTTGGAAAGAAACCTCAGAACACACATAGTGACACACCAAGGGACCCCATTAGCCAGCAATTAAGTGAAAATGAGCAGAATTGTGCTGAAAACTATTTTCATTAATGAAAATGTTTGTACACATAAGACTTAATGGAGCCTATATTTTCAAATTCTTATAATATTGCTGATGCTTTAATTGTGTTTTTATAATCCTCTTTATAACAAGCAAAAAGAAACAAGGAGGACACAGCAGTAGTCTGTGGGCTGCAAATGAAGCTAAAGTGCAGTTTCGAATAGGCATTGACAAAAGGAGGGAAGTTCTTCAGCTGAAATCCATGGCAAAAGTAGAAAGTCTGGCTACACTGGTGGAGGCTGGGAGCAGTTGAAGGCCAGGAAGGGTGTTTAGTTAAATTGGTGCAGAGGATGCATGGAATGTTGAAATGCATTGTATCCAACATCCCTCTAAACTGACTGCATGCAGGTTTTCCTATATAAATTTAAAATGTAGGTTTACATCCAATGCCATTTTTCTGTATTATCTCCATAGTGAATTTTGTCCCACAGAATGTCTGTGATTTGCAGCATTGGATGACATAAATAAGGGAGGCTGGAATATTGCTTGCCCCAAATTCCCTTGTATTCATCATGTCAGAGAAATTTGCCAGTGTTTTTTTCCAAGGTACTTTAATGACTGACAGGAAATCTCATCTCTCCTAGAGTCCATGAGTCTTTCAGTCTCACTCTGCCACAATAGTGAGATGGTGGAGCACTCAGATGAAGCCACGTCATTCTCATTTTAACAGTCCATTGACTACTGAACAGAGGAGAAAGCTTTCTAATTATTCTGCAGATGTGATAGTAAATATGTGATTTAAGTAGTTAGGGCTAAACAAAACTGGAGGAGGCTTGGTTGTTTCACTTGAAATTCATCGGGTTTGATTTACTTATGTTCTAGGTTATGGTTCACAAATTAGACTAGTGTTCATCTTCATCAGAGGAATACTGCACAAACCAGTCGATGCAGTTATTGATCACTGCAAAATGGAATAGTTAAAGCCATTTTTTTTGCAAAACACGGTGGCAAGCTCTGACTTGTTTGATACAGTTTGATGAGCACAAACTGTAGGTAGCTGTCTTTATGGACCAATGAATTTGCTAATTATCCCTCTGGCTTTGAGTGAAATCTTTGCAAAGTTTCACCCTCCTCTCCACCTCTCCTTGGAAGTGGGTGATGTGTACGTGTGTGTCTGTGTTTGTGATTTTGCTATTCTCCTAATTTTTTATTTCCTTTTATCCTAGTTATATATCACTCTCCTCATTTAGTTGTTTTTATTTAGACATGGACTTGAATGGTAGCAGTTTTCAAACCAAAATAAATGAAAGCCTGTTTCATATCTCAGCCTAGATAAAGTCTGTCAATAAGCCTAGGTGTATAGGTGAAAATGCTATGTGCTTGTACAAATACCTGTTCCAATTTAGGCCAGTATTCCTTGTGTCTAGTTAAATAATATGTAGAAGAGAGTCTCACTGTCTCTGCTCTCTGACTGATACTTTGTGTCTGGTGTCTTTTTTCAAGTCTCAAGATGAGGAACTGTTGTACTTCAACCCCAGCCAGCAACCAAGCCCCATGCAGCCACTCTCTCACTTCCCCACCAATAGGACTGGGGAGAGAAGTGGAAGGGTAAAAGCTAGAAAACTTGTGGATTGAGCTAAAGACAATTTAATAAGGAAAGCAAAAGCCATGCACACAAGCAAAGCAAAATTAATTCACTGCTTCCCATGGGCAGGAGGTGTTCAGCCATCTCCAGGACAGCAGGGCCCCATCATGCGTAATGGTTACTTGGGAAGATAAATGCCATCACTCCAAATGTTTCCTTTCTTGCTCCCACTTTATATACTGAGCATGATGTCCTATGGTGTGGAATATCCCTCTGGTCAGTTTGGGCCACCTGTCCCGGCTCTGCTTCCTTCCAACCTCCCATGCACTCCCAGTCTCCTCACCAGCATACAAGAAGCAGAAAAGACCTTGGCTCTGTGTAAGCTCTGCACAGCAATAACAAAAACATTTCTATTTTATCAACCCTGTGTTCAGCACAAATCCAAAACATAGCCTCATACTAGCTACTGTGAAGAAAATGAACTTTACTCCTATCAAAACCAGCACAGAAACGCAGAGTATTGAGCAGTCCATGAATTTGTCTTTCCTAATATGAATAGATACAGAAACTTTACACATCTTTATCTTCCTTCCTATACTCTCTGTACATGTATACATATAGCTACATGCATAGAATTATCAAATCAGCCAGTTACACACATCTTTTTGGAACTGTGGTCTGTTGTGGCAAGTGTCAAAGGAATGTTTTAGTGCTTCTCACTTGTTACAGAAGAATTTAGAACACTGATGTGGCTTAATGCATTTATCTGCTGCTGCCGGGGATATTTTTCCTCCCATTTAAATGACTCAACACATCGTTCTTGAAAAAAAATGGAGCACAGTTTAAATGCTGTATTCAAATTTTTCAGCTTGCATTCAGGGTAACATCGATATTCCTTTTACATTTAATGATGCCTTTACTCTATGAATGGAAGCTGCATAACAAAATAGATGACTCCTGCTTTTGCTGTTGAAATTGTTTGAACCTGACCCTGTCTTCCCCAACTATTTAGCAGCAGCCTTCTTGATTAAGATTTATTTCAGTTTATTTTAGCTCATGTTCTAGAGCCCATTTTTTTTAGTAGGTGAGAAAATAGTTGGATTTTCTTTTCTTGTTCATTCTTGCTCTTTTCTATTAGAGCTGAATATATGCACAAACATATTCTGGTTTAGTGGCAATAGCAGCTGTCCATGTTGGGAGAGATTTTTATTACCTTCTGGAGTTTATAGTGTTTGGTCTGATATATTGATTATTGGCTGCTGGACAGTTTGCTCAAGGTCATAGAAAGGAAACAAACCCGAGTTAAAAATGCCCTCATAAATGATGGCTTAAAGCAGCTCTTTTGAAAGTTTGGTACAAGCAAGTAAGCGAAGAAGCAAATTCAATTATTTTGAAATTATTTGTCTTTTAAAATGATAGAAATAGCCTTGATTGAGTGGAAGTCAGCCTACAGTATGTGCCACAATAACAGAGCTGCTAAGCTTCCTGTGTTTCTCTGTGATGCTTTACCCTTCTGCAAAAGATTGTTATGCATCTTACTTTCTCCATAGGTTACAGCATGCCACCAGAGCAGAGATGTTGTGCAGCTTTGAACAGCAGTTAATAAAAGCATTCTTTGTGTTCCTCACTTTTGTCTTGTATTCTTTTACATTCTTCCTCTTGGTGAAGAACGCTCCTACCTTCTCCGCAGCGCTGTACGTTTTTCCACATAATATTTTGTGAGAAGATACCAAACTCAGTTTGGCACTTTGTTGCACTGATGGCTTTAAACTGAGTTTTATTATTTAGTTAAGCAGTGGCAAATTTATCACTTGAAGGTTTGGCATTCTCCTCCAAACAGTTCACTCAGTCCACTGCTGTTTCGGTGCTGACTTCTCTCCTGAGAGCCTCATATTTGTGGACAGAGTGTTACTGAGATTTTATATGTGATTTATACAGCCTATTCAAGTCTGCTCCCTGCTAATCCCTGCCTCCTGAGTGTAGTCCAGGCAGACCTGAGGGATAAGCTGGACTGTGGTATCTCGGGGCCAGAAGAAATTCAAGAGGTTGTCATCTCTGTGTCAAGAAGAGATGTTTCCATATCCTCTTCTTAAAGCCTTGAAAAAGACTTAATGAAGATTTCTTGTGTTTAATTATTTATTTAGTGTTTAATTATTTTTAACATTTTCTTCAGTTCTATCTTATTTTTGCAGTTTAAGCCTATTACTTCTTGTCACGTCTAGTAAGTGCACATAGAACAAATTCATTTCCTCTTGAAAGCAGCCTTTTTTTGTACCTGTATGCTCTAGTCCCTCTGTCTTTTTTTCTTTAGGCCAATCTCTTTTCATGTCTTTCGTGCTTGCTAAATCCCTGCTCATTCCAGTTACTTGCTCCAGTCGTCCTTGAGATGTGGTGTCCAAACCCACAGTCAATATTCCATCTAGAGACTTTCTGAGTGGACATCACAAGGAGAGGATTACTCTAAGGTGTCTTGTTGGCTGAATTCTCTCAGTTTTATATCTTAGTAAGATATTCTGGTTTTGGCAGTTTTTGCTACAGGCAGCATCAGTGATTCAAGTTCATTTATTGATCTGTACCAATGCCAGGATCCTTTTCTACAGAGACCTGTCCAGTCATTGCCTCTCTGGTATTTTCAATGATTTTGACACCTTGCGCCCAGCTACTTTCTTGGAGGCATGTAATCCCTCACTGTCATGTGGCTGAGTGTGCATCCCTCAAGTGGTCATAAGGCTGGCATCTTCATGGCTCTGTGACTGAATGACAAAAGGAGATGCACACTCCCCAAAACATCCATGTCACCTTTCATTCTGGGCAGCACTCTGAAACATGGGCAGCGCAGGTGGAATAAATTCTGGGGGTTTGTGGATTGCTAGTTTCCTCCTGAGGAGTGTCACTGATCCTCCCTCATCACACAAAGTACATGAACACACTCATGAAGTTAGGTGTGCTGGATAGGATGAAGCCTGTTGGATCAGTCATGCCGAATGCCATTGACTGAAAATCCTAGACCCTCTTTTCATTATGTGTGTACACAGTGAGTGTCTATAATTGGTCTGGCCTTGGCCAGGGACTGGAAATGTTACATTGCTGCTACTCCTACTAACACAATTAGCAACAGACTTTATGGGAAGATGCATTTTGCAAAACGGTGAGTATGTTCTCTTTGAAAACACTGGTGCCAGAGAGCCTGATGAAATAATAGGAAGAAAGTGGTAAAATGGTAGAAAAAAAGGCAGATAAATATTTCCCTTCAGAAAGAATGTTTCCCCAATATAAATTGCTGAAGTCATTGATGTGAAATAATCTGTCCTATTTGGAGGGAAAGTTAGACATGCTAATTGATCTAAGTAGAATTTTCTTTAAGAAAAATTTGGATGCAATAAAATATTTTATAGGGATACTGAAATACAGCATAGCTCATTCCATTTAATGGGGTCTTACAATTTCCTTTAATCCTTTTTGGTTGTTGATTGTAAGTCTAAAGTTTGCAATGGGCTTATGATAAGTCTGCCAAAAGCTGAACAATTGATACAATAAACTACTTTTCTCTACAGTCTGTTTTTACTGGGCTTGTCTTGAAAGCTTCTCTTCCAACTCTTCTATTTCTCTTTATGTCAAACTGAGCTGCAAAACATATTTATATCCAGTGAACCAGAGTTACTGAAAAATAATTAGGATTGTTCCAAACAGAAAATATATCAGATTAATCTTCCTTTGGGAAAATGCCTCACTGCCTGCTCTGAGTGAATACACCAATGTTATTAACTTGTGGATCTTGTTTCTCTGCTCCTTCTGTGTGTTGAAGAACAGAGAACCAGGTGCAGCCACCCACCTTATTGTTTCCCTTCCCCTTTTATATTCTCATCATGGATGTATTAAGGCAGTGTAAGGAATTAAAGAATACCTTGCCTGTCTCAAACACTGTTACAGCCACAAAAGGGACTCACCCTAAGATAAGACGCACTTGCCACTACGGCAGCAGCTTGAGATGAGCACAAAAGAGATGAGTTTGCTATAATTCCAGGCCTGGTGGAGGTGAGATCTGGTTAGCACATCCTATTAACCTATCTGGACAAAAATTCCCACTGTGGTACACATTTATTGTTAAATAAAACCCATATTACTATATTAGTAACAAATTACTGACTTTGGCATATGGTCTCGTTTGCACGTTAATTTGGGCAGAGGCACCTCTCACTAATCAGATGGTAACAGGCAGTGGCTGAAATAGGTCCACAATGCACAATGTTATGCTGTGCTGGCCCTTCTGAATTACAGATTACTGTCCTAGAGGGATTTCTTCATTTTCATTCCAGCATTTCTAAATTTCAGCTTTGGCCACTGGATAAGGAAATATGTCTGGTGCAATGAAGCTGAAGAGAAATTAACTTTCTCTGAAATTAGGGTTATCCTATTTCTGTGGTAGTACTTACACAGAAAGAATTCTTCAGGGTATCTTCAAATCTTCAGTGCAGTGTGGCTTGGGTATCAATGCTTGCAATGAAAATCTATCACATTAGGGGATGCTCACCTCCTGCCTGCCTGATTCCCAGTAGTTTTGTGATGAGTTATCTTGCAGAGTGATGTGGGATTTTAATACAATGATCTGTACATTAGCAAGAGTATGTCATGCCAGGACTAAACCATCCTGGCCAAAAGAGGAGCCACAAATCCCAGTGCATTAAAATTTAGTAAACTTCCAAATTGTGTAAACATAATATGTTGAATTAGCTTAGATAGCTATATTTTAAAGAAGATTTATTTTCTTCTCAGTGTTGACATCAAACCCCAGTACAACTAGCTCCACACCTTGAAGAATATGCCATAGCATTGTAAAAAATCTTGTAAAACTAGCCTAAGTGTACAAGTAAGGGGTTGTTTTGGGATTGGGGAGAGACAATCAGGTTTGGCAGGCAGGGAGTCAAGGCTGGAGTATGCAGTCTCAAGCATGAGCTTCCAAAGCCATTTGTAGAGTGCCAGGAGAGCTGTGCTGGGTTTCATTTCTGTTTGAGCATGCTTCAAGATTAGATGTCATTGAATGTTGCTGGCTTTGCAAGATTACTGGATTAGTAGTGATTTTGGCTGTTTCACCATACATCTTATTTCCTGATCAATGTATCTTTAGTTTTAAACAATGTTGGCACTCACTGCTGTTTCACAATTTATACAACTATGAATTTCAGTAGTAATTTTCAGCATTTCCCCCCTGGTTTCTGGAACAATATCTAGAAATGCCTGCTCTGCAACAACATTTTTGGTTTGAAATTGGCAATGATACCTTTTTCTAAGCCAGAAAATTACCATCTCACATTTGAATTGAAAGCTGCCATGTACTTTTAGCAGAGAGAGAGAAACCATTTATTTTATCCTTGGTATGGGAGAAGAAAAAGCAAGCTGTGGTACTCTTTTAGGCAAAATATATTCTCACTAGTGAAGACCTATTGTTTGCCTCAGGTAATTTTCCTCTGTTTTGTACTTTGTTTTTGTCTGTTAGCATAAGAGTCTTAAATGATTCAAACCCTCTGATTTCTCCCTTGCTCAGTGTCTAGGGAGATGGGCCAGAGTGATGCATAAAACCAGCTGGTCACTTGGGAAAGGTGGCTCTTTTCTCAGCAGGGAATTTGTGAGACCTATATGGAAAATGATGAAAGTGTTCTTCATAGCTATTATCTATGCAAAAAACCCTAAGTGTGCGTCCTCAGAATAAGGCTGATTATTCTGGGCACTTACCACCAGGAAACAGTCACTTTCCTCCCTGCAGATTTTCTGTACTTTCCACCACTATTCTCCTAGGTGCATCTGCCTGACTTTGTCTGTGCAAGCCCATTTATAGCAGGCGAGGGAAAACTAATCCCAACTGAATTTCAGTCACCTTTGCCTTCTGGAATATATAGAATTTCCCTTGAAGATTTTACAGGGTCTGTGGTCGGTGCAAAACAGACCTACTGGCTCCTTTGATATTTTTAAGCCTCTGCTCCATCAATTGTGCAGACTTTTGGTTTATTTCCAAGTTCAGTCCAACTTTCTGGTTTTGATCTAGAGACCCTGATGTTATTTTTGATCTTTTATCTTGCTTTAACTTTGTTTCCTTGTGTTTGTTCCTGGTGGTGAAGTTGGTTGGGAGAGAAATGATTATTTCAGGGTAAAGGTTGCAGTGAGCACAAGAGGGGATTATTAGATTCTGGGGCACCTGGATGGTCTGGCAGATGTGGGGCTTCATTTCAGGAAATATTACAGTATTTCTCCTGTCTAATGCCAAATGCTGAAGTTGTGGCTATTTTAGACACAAGGATGCTAAAAGATGTTGTAGTGAAGATTTCTGTTTTAAGGAATAGGAGGAAGAATAAAGGAGTTGATGGGCTTTTCATGGATTCTCAGAAGAGCAAATCTTTTAACTCATGAACAGCAGGAAAAGTGGAAATCACATTATCCAGGGTGGTTCAGTCACTTGCTTGTTAAATAATAAAAACTTCACAGATAATTTTGTAGTTTTTTATAGTTATTTATATATGTTTGTATTTGTGAGGGAACTTGTGCTTAGATGTTATTTTGGGAGTGAGTGCTAGCACTGTTAATTCCTTCATCTTTCTGAGGTGGATTGAAAGTGTTGGGGTTTATTCTCTATATAAATATAATCAAAGCAAATCTGTATTTTTAAATAGAAGCAGATTCTGATTAGTAAATGAAAGTCATGCTTTACCTTATATAATCTAAAGGTTTTATTTGGCTTTCTGTGGGAATAAAAATTTTGTGGGCATGAAAGAACAATCTGTTCCTTGTCACAATTTTCAGTGTACTTACTGAGTGGCCTTTGTTTCCATGAAAGAGAAGACTGCATGTGGTGGTCTTACCTAACCCAGCTTCTGATAGCCATTTTTAATTGAGTTCCCAGCTAAATATGTGCTTTGAAGGGTTGTTAAGGTGTATAAGGATGGCAGGAAAGCTGCACAGTTTCAAGATAATAAAGTCATATAGTGCTATTGAAGATGAACATATGAACAACCTCCTTTCAGAGGTAATATGTCTTTTTCTTGATTTTTTTTCTCATAAAAATGGGAAGTTAAAAAAATCGAATTCATACACTTTCTTCTCTGAGTTCTCATATATGCACATAGAAACACAGCACCTGCACTTGGCAATTCCTTTGATTTTGCTCTCTTCACTTCTGCATTTGCTTCTCCCTCTTATTCCTGCCCCTCAGAGCTCAAAAATGTTTGTATCAAGGTATTATTCTTAGGCAGGAGTTTCAAGGGTATGATACTGCTATTGTTAGTGCCGTGCTAGAAAAGAAATGCCGAGCTGGGAAAGAAGCACAGTAAGGACTTGCTTGAACTCCCATAGGTATTCCATTGAAGATTCTCATTATCTTGCGCAGACTTTTGTTCATCTTGTGCTGTGTTGTAGCCTTAGTGACTGCAGGGTAGAAAGTCAGCCGCTTTGCTTTAGTCTGCGGTGTGTAGATTATTGAATCAAAAATGTGACAGTTATTCATTTGCTATTCAGAAATGAAAATAAAAAAAAACCTTCATCAATTTAAAGTTTTATAAGTGAAATAATGAGATATCATTGAAACAACATGAGTGCTTGTTTCCAGTTAGGTGAAACGGGAAAAATCACCTAAATGGGTGGGAAAAATCACCTAAATGGGTTTTATGCTAAGGGATGAAACAGTCTTGAAGCCACAATTTGTCTATGTGTGCGTTAGCATGTATGATGTAGTAATCCCATTAATATGGACAGATATACAGTCACTCAGGTATTTGGTTTTTTAACAATTTGAAGACTTTATGTGTATCTTCCATGAACTTGTGTCCCACTTGTACGAAAGCACTGGCTGAAGGTGCAGCCCGGTGATGACACTGTTGATAAGTGGCATAGCTGGAGAGGGAGCAGCTCGTCGTAAAGACACTTAAATGTGAATATGTCCGGAAAAAAACCACCAGTAAATGAATGTGCAGCGTCGGGAGGTGTTGGGAGCAGCCCCGAGTGAGGCTGTGGAGGCGGGGCCCCCCGCCCGGCGGCCGGTTTTTTTTTGAGGCTGCGGGCGCAGGTGCCCTCAGCGCTCGGGAGAGAACGAGCCAGGCGTGTCCAGAGCTTCTGCATGGGAACGTGACACCCCGAAAAACGTGGTTCAAAGATCTTTGAAACAATCGGGAGGGCAGCTTGCAGTATCCTTCGGGAGGGCAGCTTTCAGTATCCTTCAAGTCAAGCCCACGCTTCAAGGAATTTCAGACTAGGTCTAAATGCAGAAAGCTGGTTTTTCCCAAGAATATTAAGCTTTTTATCTTCAGTCAGTTGCCATATATAGGGGGGGAAGTTACATAAAGGTTATATAAATGTACATCAGTATATATGTATATAATGTATATATAATATACATACAGAATCACAGATTATTCAGAGTTGGAAGGAACCCACAAGGATCATCGAGTCCAACTCCTGGCCCTGCACAGGACAGCCCCAAAGATCACACCATGTGCCTGAGAGCATTCTCCAAATGCTGCTTGAACTCTGTCAGGCTTGGTGCTGTGACCACTGCCCTGGGGAGCTGTTCCAGTGCCCAACCATCCTCTGGGGAAATAAC
>NW_008674115.1:79415-81094 GCF_000695815.1 Acanthisitta chloris | reverse complement strand
CACTGGTTGCCACAGAGAAGAGAGCAGTGCCTGCCCCTCCACTTCCTTTCGTGAGGAAGTTGTATACAGCCGTGAGATTTCCCCTCAGTCTCCTCTTCTCCAAGTTGAACAGACCAAGTGATGTCAGCTGCTCCTCATTTAGCTATATAAAGGGTATAAAAAGGTATAGAAAATATAGCAAGAATAGTCTTACTTTATAGTCTAGATACTAGATTGACAAAACTGCAGGAAAATGTTCTTTATCCATTTATTTGTTCAGATTGTATACAATTAGGTGCAGTTCTATTTTTTCACCACCAATACATGTTATTCCTCCTAAAAATCCATCAGTAAAACTACCTCTTCTGTTTTCATTTTTCTGATCTTCTGTGTAGTCATGTTCCAGTCACAGTTTTGAATCTGCAGAATTTCATCTCTTAGATAAAGCACAATTTATTGTTATGTAGTTTATTTAAAATTGAATATTTTTAAAATTTTTTTCCTTTCTTTTAAATTTCAGGTGGAGAACAGACCAAAGTATTATGGAAGAGAGTAAGTCCCTCCTTTAAGTATCTGTTGTACCTCTTTTAAGTACCTGTTGGGTGTATCCAGAAGTTGTCATTCTAGAACTAAAAAAAAAACCACAATGGAGTTCTAATAAAATTTTTGCTACCTATCACTTTAACTGCAAGCTAAATGTATTGAAAACCTAATAATTATGTTGCAATCCAGTGCTGCTCCTCACAGTCCATAAACTATGCTGCTGTGTGAGCCTGCATGTTTATTTTTGCTTTCTCAGGAGACTTTGGGGAAAAAATATTGTCTAGGGTATTTCTTGCTTTTATTTTGGCTGTTGCTTAAACCTCCCAGTGCTCCTGCAGTGGCCTGGGGAGGAGAGAAGCAGCTTGTCTTTCTTACTGCGCTTTTTGTGTATGTTTCTATGCTTTCATGCCCCTACATGGTTGTGAAAGTATGCATGCATCTTACTGACTGTGTAAGTGCTATTCTCCCTGCTAAAGTTGTGAGGTCAAAAATACCTTAAGACGAGGTGTATTTTTGTTGTAAGGAAAATAACCAACCACTGCAGTATAATTCCTTTGTGTTCAACAGTCTTTTTGCCAATAAATAACTTGGAAGGGGCTGGATCCTGCATCAGAGATTTGGGCAGGTGGTGTTGAAGGGCATAACCACTGCAGCACCCACCCAGACATGGCATTTGACCTTTGACTAGAGTAATCTGCTGAGACTCCAGCCCTTATCCCTAGTTAAATCACTTAGATCCCATGCTCTGATTTTTCCTTCCATCCCAGACACACCACCTGTGTTTAATGATCCTTTTCTGCCATCAGAAACCTCAGGAGCCAGTCACTTTGCTCCCAGTTTCTGAAGTTTCATATTTTAAGTACTATCTTTGACAATGAGGAATTCAAATCTAGCCAGTAGAGCACAATAGAGATGAAAACAGTACCTAGCTGAGTAATGTGTCACATTCCTACAGCAGGACTTGTAAAACCATTGCTGTAGTCTCTTGCCCAGGAATCTACCCAGGTGTGTGGAGCAGCAGGGCTTGCAGCAACTGTAAGACATCACCTCGATGAACCTGCCCAGGCAAAATCATGCTAGTTATTATCATTCAGAAAGAAGATTTCAAAAGAACTGAGGCAAGCCTATAAAAGCATTTGACTCAGTGCTCAGTAGTA
>NW_008674115.1:64841-79394 GCF_000695815.1 Acanthisitta chloris | reverse complement strand
GGAAAGAAACTGAAAGAAACCATAATTACATTACTATATAAATCTGTGATGTGGCTGCATTTTAAATAGTGCACATAGTTCTAGTCCCTCTCTACCCTTTCCTCCTCCCTCCTTTTTACAAAGGATATAGAAGAAATTAAAGGTACAGCAAAGGGCAACAATGGTGGAGCAAACAGATGCCACTCCTACCACAGGAGGAAAATCATAGAATCATCAATGTTGGAAGAGACCTCTAAGATCATCAAGTCCAACCATCCACCTACTACTACTGCCGTAACCCCTAAACCATATCACCCAGTGCCAGATCCAGACACGTCTTAAATGCCTTAAGGGATGGTGACTCTACTGCCTCCCTGGGCAGCCTGTTCCAATGCCTGACCACCCTAAGAGTGAATTTTGTTTTTCTAATATCTAATCTAAATTTCCCGTCTCATCTTAAAGCCATTTCCTCTAGTCCTTGTACTGTAGGCATGGCAGAAGAGGCCAACCCCACCTGACTACAATCTCCTTTCAGGTAGAATAGGTCTTCCTCAGTGGGTGTCCAGAGGGGGACATGTACAGCGTCCCTCTCAAGTTCATTGCCACAGGCTCCTGGAAAGGCCAAAAGCACCGAGATTTTAAAGTGTTTACAAGTGAGATTCTCAAATTTATGAAGGGTAAGGTTGTAGCTGATCAGACACAATTGTGGCTAAACCAGTGATGGATGGACAGGGATGTGAAGTGAAAGAAATATGTCACTGCTTCCTGTACTCTTTCTGCAAGCATTTCTTGTCAGCTACTGTCACAGGCAAGCAACTGAGCTCAGGGGATCTTGTACCATGCTCAAGCTGTTTTCATGCTCATAAAAATGTGCTAAAAATATCCATAAGAAAGTTTGGATTACCCAGTGCTTACCACCCACGGTTAAAGAAATTTCACAGGTGCCCCTAGTATCCTGTCCCAGTGATTTCTTAATTGATCACAGGAAGAGCTTTTGTCGTAATATCTAACCTAAAGCTTGTGTATTTTATAATAAGCTTCTGGTGTGGAATAGCTAATGATCATTGGTTTTAACTAGAATTACAAATTATGCTTATTTCAATTTGGATGTGGCAGTAAGTGAGCATGTCCCCCACCTGTACAGTCAGAAAATATAAATCAACTAACATTACTTTTAACATAAAGTCACTCTGGAAAGGTCACCTATACCTAATATTTTCAACATGTATTAGTTGTGAAAAGACAGCATAAAGAGAACAGAGCAACAATTGCATTTGCATCCAACGTGTTTTTCTTCTCTTTCACTACTGAGCCAGAGGCAGTGTTAGGAATGTGCCACTTCATATGTATTATCAGAAAAGAGAAAATGCTGAAGGCCAGTACATTTTAGTGCCTTTTTTCAGACAGCAGCAAAAATAGAAACTTTCAAAACCTCTGAGGAAACCCTCGGAGACTTATCAGCTAGCAAAGTGTGCGTAGGAGTTAAGACTCAAACTGCTGTCAAGACTGCATTTGTACTTATGGAAAAATTACCACTAAATATTGATTATCATAAGGTTAATTGTGCATCCTAGGCCCTCTTTCTTTCTTAAAATAGCAATGACAGAAAAATCAGAGAAGTACGTCTTTTTTTCCAACATTGAATGAAGTACTCATTTAAATGAAGAAAACAGTATTTTTCTCAAGACTATATCTTCTTCTACTTCAATACATGCAGAAGAGAATTTTGGTTAACTGTTTCCATTTTTTCACTCAAGTTTCCCTTACAAATTTGAGGAAGCAATGTTCATTTAAAAATAAGGCAAACTGATAGTGAGAAAGACCTATAATTTTAAATATTTTTAAATTTATGTATGTAAATATATATTTAAATAACTACATATTTAAATACAATTATTCCATAGTATTTTTTAAATGCCTTTTTGCCCAGTTTGCAATAACGTTGTAAGGCCTCTAGAAAGGAAACAAGAAGGGCATAGACTGGTAGAGGAGAAAAGTGGAAAGTCAGGGCATTTACAGAAAATAATCCCCAAGTGAAGTTAAGTGTTATACTGACTGGAACTGCGTATACAGTGTAATTTTTCTTTTGTCTCTATGCTGAAGTATGTTGGATGACTGTCCTGTTGCTTGGATGCTAACCTGATGGCTTAGACAACAATGCTCTAGAGTGCTGAAGAGTTCAAATAGTTTCTGGGGTGGTGGAGGAGATGTTTCTGTTTGGATTGTTCTGTAAGTGACTGAAATGTGTTTCCTTAGGTTTCACGGGATCATTTCTCGAGAGCAAGCAGATGAAATACTTGCTGGAGTAGAAGGAGCATATATTCTTAGAGAAAGCCAGCGGCAACCTGGCTGCTACACACTTGCTCTCAGGTAAATGCTGTTTTAATAGGCGCTTGTAGTTCAAATGTAAATGTGTTTAATGGAGGGGATTATATCAGTCGCTTCTAAGTGAAGTCTGTGCACACCAGTACTTAATACACTTTGTGGTATCAAAGTGCTTTTTACACCCTCTTGTCAGCAGTTTGACCAGCACAGTACTGCATCAATCCGGTCACTCCTTCAGCACTAGGCTAGGAACTCCTTTTTGAGAAGCAAACCACCCATGTTCAGAATTTTTGCTACATTGAGTTATGTTTTGTAAAGGTGGAGCTTTTCCTTGAAAGCTATGTAAAAGATGTGAGTTGACTACAGAACAGAAATGTGTCCCAGCAGAGGACACAGCCGAGTTGTCCTCTGAGCTCAGTGATGCATTGTATGCAAACATCCATCAACCATAATAACCCTGAATAAACCTGGAAAATCATCACATCCAGTGTCTGAAGAGCTGTCAAAGACAGCATGCTGGACTACAGTTTTTTTCCCCAATTGGAATTCAAGCTTGCTGTAGAAGTACACAATGAAGCATAGGATGATGCTACTCAAAGAAGTAAGAGTTCATTACTCAACTGAATGAAAAATTCAGTGGGAACCCAAGCAGCAAACTCTCTGCTTCTCATAGGTGCCATTCCTTGATAATACCTCCACTCCTGGCTTAGCTGTGCTATTCAAAATCTGCCCACACAAGTCTTAAAACCACTGTGGATTAGTGGCAAGAGGACAAGATGCTCAGTTGGATTTTGACAAAACAAACTCCATGGCAATATTTTGCAATTTTATAACATTATTACTTCTGTGAGACATACACAAACTAAAAGTCTGCATTTTTACCCTTCTGCTGGTAAACCAGAAACAAAAAATCCCAAGTGATCCCAAGTAGCTGTGATACAGTGCTGAAATCATGCTTAGAATTTGTATTGATGTGCAGATGGTAAAGCTGGAAAAGCTGGTGAGTCATGCCAACTAAAAAGTGGTGTAAATTAAACTCAACTTTTTTTTCAGCTGAAAAAGAACAAACAATTTTTTAGGGTTTTGGAAAGAGATTTCAAAATAAAGAATAAAAAAACTACTACAGGATGAAAATTATGGCAAAGTGCCTATTGTTTTGATGCAACAACATGATTTCTAAATCCATCTGGATAATTATTAGTAGCATCAAAAGCTGAATTTGATTATAAATTGGGAATTCATACAAAAAATGTGGGCAAAAAATAAGAGGCTTAAACACATTGATTTGAATGCCCAACAAAGTATGCAGAGAGATGCAGATTTGGTGCAATATAAGGACCATTTAACCCACTATCATGTCTTTGAATCCTTTAATCAATGAGATTCCAACCTCAGCATTGCAAACTGAATATGCTTCTACAGCACTTTGATTTTAAAACACTTAAAAAACCCCCATAAATAAAGCATTATCCCACATAACTTTATGTATTTAATTGGGCCCTGAATTAGGAGCTTGGTCTCCCTGTCTTCCTGACAGAGGGTTAGTCAGACCCTTAGGATTTGAATTACTTGCTAGAGATGCCTCTCTCTCTTCATTGACTGCAAATATGCCCGTCATGGTTAAGCACCCACTTTCTGCACCTCAGAAATGTCCTTAACACAGTTATGCATCCGAGTATAAGGCCTTGTCAATGCAAACATGACTTTCCAATCGCTAGTTGCTTTAGGATTTAGATTTAAACCATATACATCTGGGTCCTGTAGCTTGTAGTGAAGACTTGGCCTCAGTGCTGTAGCCCAGTCCATGTAATGCAGTCAGGTTCAGGTTCAAAGTTGAGTTGGTCTCTCCACAGAGATCCAGATGCATCTGTATGCATGTTCCATATGTAATCCAGACATATAGACTTCTCAGTGAAATTACCTCCTGAGTGTTTTGCCAGTCTGAATTTTCTCTCTCTTTCCTTTCTCCCTTCATTTTTTCTGGTGTTTGCAGATTTGGTAATCAGACCTTAAACTACAGGTTGTTCTATGATGGGAAGCACTTCGTTGGGGAGAAAAGGTTCGAATCGATCCATGATCTGGTTACAGATGGCTTGATTACATTGTATATAGAAACAAAGGCTTCTGAGTATATTTCCAAAATGACAACAAACCCCATATATGAGCACATTGGATATGCCACTTTGCTTCGAGAAAAAGTGTCACGGAGGCTGAGCAGAACAAAAAATGAATCAAGAAAAGCAAGTGTAACGAGTGAAGAAAATACTCCAGTTGAAAAGGTAAGTATTCAGTGTAATACTGAATTAATTTAATTTAACTTAATTAATTAATTAAACATAAGTAATTAATGCCAGTCTTTCTATGAAATCTGAGAGGAAAAAGTGTTTTGGCAGAAGATCTGTTTCTATTTTTCTATACTTCAATAAGTGTTGCTATCCCACTGAAAAGTTTGCATCCTGTTAATATGATCTTAACTCCAAACCAGTATCTGACTGGAGTTTCTGATGAAAACTTTCTAAGAAGTACCAAACGCAAATGTTTTCATTGTGTAAATATATGTGTATATACCGTTTAACTTAGCAACTGCATTTAAAACTGCTCACAAGTTATGTTTCTTTGTCAATGTATAGTCAAGCAGATTCCACAGTAGGATTATGAAACTGGTTCCAACTGACCCCTCACCACAGCTCAAGTTTGTTATCCTTCTGCACATGGTCCAAAGCTCCTCTTTTCTGCCAAGCCTTTGGTGGATGGGCCTCAAATTGGGATATTGCTTGTGTTCTTCCCTTTCTTCTCATGGATCTGAAATGGGGATGTTGTCTGCTTGCACTTCTTCCTGCTCTTCTCATTTGAAGTGGGCTTTCTTTGGTCTCCTTCTCTCGTGCACTCATTGCATTGTATGGATGAGGACTTATTTACATGATGATAAATTGAGACTTTTGTGCAGTTAGCAGCCATCTGAAGATGTAAAATTAGAAATTATTTTACATATGAGAAGCCGCATTGTAAGCAGTGACATGTGGGTAGTTTCATTTCCCAGGTGGTAAGGCAGTAAGAACTGTCAAACAAAACTTTCTTTTTGAGTCTGGTCCTTGTGCTGAATTGACTTACTGTCATTTCTGAAGCAGTTGACTGTTGATTTTAGTGTTCAGTGTGCTGGCTAGCTAGTTGGAAACTAGAGCCAGTTAGCATTTGGGAAGCAGGGAGTGAATTTTCTGTCATATAGTCATAGTGAGCATGAAACGAGATCAGCTTTTTGTGTGTAATCCTCATCACTCTAAGACATTTCTAATAGATAATGTCTAGCTAATTTCTAATCATCAGTTGCCTTCACATATTTGCATTGGCTGATTATATACTGATTTGGATTTCTCTGTAGTAATAATTGCTTGAGTAACTGACCTGACATGTAAACCTATTCATCCTCTATAAAAAATAAATTCCATTAACAATGACACTTTTTAGGGAAGGTGTTCTCATGCAGGGAAGACCTTTGGAGAATGACACAAGTCCTCCATTCATGTTTTATTTCAAAATTAATCCACTGATGACAATAGTTTTTGGTTCAATTGAATGGTATTGTAATATCCAAGAGGAGTAGATGCCATTGAGACATCCAATGTTTGTTCATTTGATTCCTGTGATTGGACACTGGTTGATTTTGAATGCTGTAACAGGCAGAAGAAAGTGAATTTTTACTTTATTTGAGGTACAATAAGATACAGACATAGTGTAGTGTGACAAACTTTTTATGTGTAGGTGTTTTTGTGTAAAGAAATGGTCCAGAGGGTGTTCTAGAACTGAACCATCACTGGGATGATTGTCAATACTATTACATTGCTGTTGTGTAAGAAAACAATCATGACAATTGAAAAACATGCTACATTCTCTAGGAAATCAGGAAAGTTTGTTTTGTAGAAGGAAAAAATGCAGTTTCAAAACTGTGTTTAGTTTTACTTACAGTTCTTACAGTTGAGGAGCAATGGGGTTTGTGTTTCTCAAAGTGCTCTCAAAGGCTTCAGAGGGGTTTGCTCTAGTACCATGTATTTCATAACAGATTACATTTTCTGTTGTGCTTGGGTGTGGATGTCGTTCTTCAGGTTGTGCAGTTTTGAATAGGTATTATAAAAACTCTTTTAGACCAACAGAAGTCAAATTGTTGCTGAAGAGACCCCTGCCCTCTCTCCTTCACCACCACCTTTTTGCTGAGGTATGGTTTTGTGCAGCTACACAACAGGTGGCACTAGAAAACGGCTCCACGGTAAAACTGACTCAGAAGAAAAAACACATGAATTTCAGCCAGATCTGCTATCTGATTCACCTCATGTAAATGGAAAAGCAGCAAAGAGGAGAGGGCAAGACTCTTCTTTGATGACAGGTCAGAAAATTATTATATTGGCTTAAAGTTAGTGGAGTGCATCGTTAGTTCCAGATACCTGACAGTGTTTGGACTTGAAGTAGCACACTGTTGATAGTGAAAATACACCTCTGGACCTCAGTAGTGATTAGATTAGGTCTTTTGTATTTCAGCTGAATGAAATTTAAGTATTTACTGTATTACTTACCTCCAAGGGGGTTCATGATGCAAAGGGCAGTACCACAGGTCCTTAGCCTACAAGGACCTGTGCTCATCTAGATTTCCATATGTGCAGGCAGTAGCAGCCTGCAAGGCTGGGCTGTGTGGCTGTGCTGTCATGTAAAAATAGCTGGCTTCAGCTAAGCCACTACATTGTTGGCAACCCTCTCTGCCTTTCTCCCAGTGAGGGGAAGAGCAGAAGGAGGAATAGCAGCTGTTTGTAACATATTTTCTTGCCAGGAGGAGAAGGAGCAATCACAGCTATAAGAGGAGTGAGGCTAAAGAGGCAAGGCTCACAGGCTGAAGACCTGATGTAGCAGCTAAAGCCACAATATCTATGATTTGGACTCCCAATGGGCTTCTTCACTGGTACTAGTAGTTTGCTGTAATCTCAAGCAAATCCACATGTAAAAAAGATTACATCAACTAAATTATTAGCAACTGAAAAAAAATTCACAGAAGTCTCTATGGTGAAGCCTATCATAGCTGCTTTTGATTCATATGTTCCTGGGGGAAGCTCATGAGAGGTTTCATAGCAGACAAAGACTCAGGGATCATCATTCCCATTTGTTCCCCACAGTAGCCTCGGGAACAGTATGGACTGGGCTTTGGAACAAACTGGTGAATTATCAAGCATTTGTCAGTACTAATATGTAGGGACAAAGGAGGATAAAGGGAATTTAATGTTTGTTTTTATATAAACTTTTAAAGTTCTCTAAAATATAAGAGTAATATGGGGAAGTGGTAGTTCAGTAAGAGTTGTATCAGATGTTTTGCTTGAGGCTGCCGTGTGTTGTACAGCATTTTAGACAAAGGCCATGGTTTGCCCACAAATCAAAACCTTCACCCACTTCAATTACTCCAAGAAATTTCAGACCCTTAGAAATCAGTGAATGAATATTGAGTATGATGTTTTTCTGCAAAGTAAATTCTTTTTTCTCTGGCCAGTTGAACAGGTAAAATGTTATTTTTTGATGACTGAACTGGTTTATTTGAAAGTGCTGCCTAGAGTATTTTGAATGCTTCAGAAATAATAGGGGAAATCCATATATGCAGTACAGAAACTTTCATTATTTCTCAAGAGGAAGATGAGAATTCAATGCTCTAAGGTTAAGCATCAGTGCTCCTCTTACACATTAGGCTCTTTACAAGTGAGATTTTGTTTTATACTGAAACCAATTCCAGAGTGTGAAACTGCAGCTGAAGGCAGTCATCTCCTTAGTGGGTTTGTTAACACCATCCAGGGAGTCTGTTCATTCTGTGGCTTCCCACGTTGACAGCAGAGATTATTCAATGCCTCAGTCACTCCAGCACCGCTGGTCCCCGTGGGGTAGGTCGGTGGAGGGGGGCACCAAGGCATGGGCTGGCAGGAGCAGCCAGCATTCAGTCTTGGAACTGCCTGGGGTACCTGTCTGTTCCCATAATAATTTCTTTGAGGTTGTAATTAGTGGAGTCATGCCCATTCCAGAAGGGGGATGTGGTAATTGAGCTAGATTAAGTTGTTGTTGTTCATGCCTTTTTATCCAACATTTTTTTTAACAGGCCTAAGAAACCATTTCTGCTTTAAGACACTTAATGCCAGGGTTTCATCCAAAAGTTATTTCTGTCTGGCTTGATTTGTAGACACAGATTCCAAATTTTAGTCTGAATAGCTTAACTGATCTTTAATCTGAATGGAGTCACGATGGTTTTTAGGAAAAAAGTGTTGTGGGAGAACAGCATGCTGTAAATACTTAGCAGTGTTTTAACAGGATCCAGCTTCAACTAGGATTTTGGACAGAGAAACAGGGTTTTTTGTGCAAAGAGCATTTGAAGATCACATGTTGTCTGTTTAGGGTAGTGATTTAAGCTTGGGCAAGTTGCAATCACCTGCTTTATATTTGCTCTGTTTGTGGAATGCTGTACTTGGGGCAAACGAACACATACTAGAAGATGTAGGGCAGATAAGTACCTGGTACTGGTATGTACTGTAATTAATTACCAGTAGTCCATGCTAACAGTGAATGTAGGAGAAGTGTAACTTGCTGTAAGCAATTAATCTTCACATGTAGGAGAGAAAAAATCACAGTAGTCTGTCAGTAAAACATGTAGTTCTGAAACATTTATTCTGCAAATGCTGCCCTTACCACGTCAGCAGTCTTTGTGTCCCAGACAAGGAGAAAAAAATCTTCCTTTCCAATCCTACCTCAGCAAGTGTAATTTGGGAAAGTATATTCAAAGAATTGAAATGCTTGAAGTAAATGCAAGCTGAAGTTTCATGTATGCTCTGATCGGGTAAGAGCTGTTGCATTTGCTGATGAGAAGCCATCCTGGTTCCCTGCTCTTGCACTTTCAATCCCACTCCTGTGACCTGCCCTGTGCACTACTGCAGCCACCCTGTGCCGTGGGTGGGACCTGGACACTGTGACACAGTGACCTGTGCAAGGCAAAGGCTGTGCCCCACACCTTGTTTCCTTGCTATGCTGGTCCGATGGGATGAGAACAGTAGGCTGGAGTCAAAGATAACCCTTGGCAGCAGTTGAACTTAAAGTGTTTGCAAAAAGAATGATCTTAACCTGCCTGACAGAGGACAAACTGTTGGTAAATGCAGTAAAGATTAAGGAAGGTTTTTTTCAGTGCCAGGTCTCCACTTACTTGGATCCTGGCAAAGCTCCCATCAACTTCTCTCCTAGTTGGGTCTGGCTCAGTCAGGTCAAGCATACCGGTTGTACATGAAATATGAGTTTGCTTGAGCATGGGCTGGAGTGCTTGTTCTCTCTCTGGCTGTGAGTACATGCCAGAAGCAGCACGAGGCATTTAATGATGATGGTCTGTCCAGAACAGTGTAGCAATCTGAACTGAACCAAGAGCAAGCTCTATGTGGCGTCTTCACTTAACAGCAACATAGTGCAGAAAACTCTGTGTTGCTGTTTGACATGGTAACTTCTCTGTATCTGTTTTGCTGCAACTCATAACTGGACATTGAAGTGCAAATGACAGATCCCATAATTAATACTGCAGCTAGAACTAAAGAGCTGAAATGATAAACATATTATGGAGTCTGGGAGGCTGTAGATTTCCTCAGCAGAAAATCCCACACAAGTAATAAACAGATAAGAAAGCTATTCCTATTAAGGCAAAGGTGACAGAAAAGGAAGAATAACTTTGCTAGAAGTTATAGTTGGTATTACTGACCTCATTAGTCATGCTGCTCACACACAGTTTCTCACAGGAGAAAATGCAGGACTTAACAGGAAAGACTATTTTCTAACATCCCTTAATTGGAGATGTAATCTGGTTATGGGACTAAATTTTTAGGGGCACTGCAGTTTTTCTTACATCAAAACTGCACAAGAGACAGTCAATTTTAAGACAACCTCTGGTGTGGTTCAATTTTTGTAAGTATTTGCACTTCTATATTGTTATTCACACCACATCCCTTTCTGAAGGCTTTTTGGCCTCATCTTACTACTCCATTTTTGTCTCTTCATTGAATTTTCTACAGGTACTGCTGCTAGCCAACGATAAAGAAATCTTTTCAGTCTTTCATTTATTCATTATTCTTCCCATTCTGCAGCTCCTCTAAATCTCTAATGATCTTATTACAGGTTGCTATATAGTGTTTAATTCTCTGCTGGGATGTCCCTCCAGATGTTGAGCATTTCCTTCCACAGGAGGGCTGCAGGGTACTGAGCTGTCCCTGCAGCAGATCCTGGGGTTAAGAAGATAGTGAGCAGAAACATCTGTTCCTGCAGTCTCTGGACTGGAAACGCACTGATAATTCAACATGGTGTGTTTTGCATTGTCTTTAGCTCCCTGCTTTTTGCAGCACACTTGGTCAGAACAAATGAAAATGCTCAGTTCTACATGGATGTTAACAACCCACCATTGTCTTTTATTAGAGGTTACAGTCTCACTCCTATATGCCATAGCCACAGAATTCACAAGGGGCTTCTCCCTGGCAGTGCTGATTTTGCCCAGAAGATGCTCAGACACCACACTGATAACATAAAGGCTATACACAAAGGTGGCTGTTATCTGCAGAGTTAAGTAATACATGTAGTGATAAAAGGTGTGTGGCATTTTTGCTGCTAGAAGCAACAAACATACACATCAAAATGACTTTGGGAGTAATGAATTCCATTCATCAGTCACTCAGGCTCACCCTGCAAGAGTAGTATTCTACACACAGTTTACTGCATGTACATAGTTAATTGTAGCATGCCCTGACATGAGTACTTAACTACATACCCACCTGCCTTCTTTAAATAACTGTTAGCAATTCAGTAGTGATTCCATCCAGAATATTCTTTGGTATTATACCACAGCAAGGAGGAGTTTGTATTAATACAGTAGTATCTACTAGTAGATCTACTAGTAGATCTACCAGCATATATATTTTAGTAAACAGTTTTGTGTTTCAAATGCCAAACAGCATCATACTGAAAACATAGTCAGCTGATCATTTTCTTTTGCCCTTCAATGTTGGCACATTTGTGTTTTCCAGCTGTGTCTCTTTACAGCTTATTGTTTGCTTAAACCATCATAAATATAAAACAGGCAATATCTAAGAAACAAATATTAAAAAGCTACAGAAGTAAAATTGTGGAAGGTGTCTTTTTCAGTTCCTTCCCTCTGGCTGTCTTTGTTTATGCACAGAAAAAGGAATGCTGCTTTGTACTTGACTGTGGCACTCTAACTATTACCTAATATTTTGGCTGATTAAGCAAGAATTTTTGAAAGGAATGATTTGGATTCATTTTAACAGTAATGGAAATAGAGGAAACCAAGAGAAAGAGAGGTTCTATTGCAAAGTATTTCCTTACATTGCTTCCCTGAACTGTTAACTTCTCTCCAGGTTCCTGTTTTATGTAATGTTATTACCATCATCTTTGAATTTGTGACTTTTGCCTTAAGCAGAATAAGTGATATGATTATGCCTGAAGAGAGCTTGTAAGCTGGAGACAATACTGATTTACACAAATGACATGGTGCAGTGAGTATAATCTGAGCCAAATGCTACTGAATATAGGGAAGACCCCCAAGAATTTCACTGTCTTGGAGCAGTTCAGGGCATTGCTAAGCATATGGAGAAAAGGTAAATATGAAGTTTGTTGCCATCAAAATGTTTCCCAATCCAGTGTTTTTGAAAGGCAGCCAAATGAAAGCGATGCAAAAGCTTTATACCTGAATACCACAACTGTAGATTGAAATTTTCTCAAATGAGAATGTCAGTTTAGTGCAAAATATTATTCGATACACCAGAAGTGCTTATAGTAGTCCTAAGGCAAATGGCACTTGGCTGTTCAAGTGCAGTACTGTATCTCCAGCTAGGCTCTGCTGAATGCCTAAATTAATCTTTTTCTCTTGGGTATTTTCCTGTTACGAGCATATTAATAATTCTACTAAAACTAAATGTTTGTTGCATTAAAACCATGCTCAGTTTGATGTATTAAAAATAAAAGATTATACAAGGGTGTTTTATCTTCACTTTTGTACTCTTTACACAGTTTGATGGCATTAAATTAGTATAAACAAACTTTCATAGGGATTGGGATGGAACCTTAAGCATAAACATTTTATTTGTCTAGCTACTGAAAAATCAAAAGGCATTTTAAAGTAAAAATCTGTACTTGATTATCTTGCATGAATCTTGAGACACTGTGTAGGAATAGGCACTGAAATTTCACAAGCACCTTTAAACTGCCATGTTTTGATCTTGGAAGACAAGTGTTCAACTTGTTAAGTATAAGAGATATTAATTTGTGTTAGTGGAGGACTTGAAATTAGTGTCAAAAGGAAAGTATTTAAATAGTGACTAGTGTTATTCCTTTGTATTTTGATTAGAAAATAAGTAATTTTAGTGACGTGCATGTTTAGGTCACACATTTGCTTGGCTAATTAGAAGTAAAAAAATAACCTCTCCTTTGTGTTCATGCTGGACATGACAAGAGGACTGAAATACAATGATGAACATTGTGAGTTAGTTATTAAGGGAAAAAAAAAAAAGAACAGTGAAACTCAGGGGTAGAGTGCCTGAGGGGCTGGCAAAATCTCCCTCATCATAAGGCACAGAAACATGTTAGAAAAAAATCTAGGAGAAATGGCATGGATAGAAGGGGCACCTGAGGCAGGACACCTCCTACAGTACCTTCCAGTCCTATTTCTCTGTGGTTTTCTGTGTCTGAAAATGTATTATTTAGGCTCTGATTCATCTTGGCTAGATGAAGACATCTTATGAAGACATCTTACTAATATAGCTAAGGAGCATTTATTTGATTCTTCCCCATGGGAGGAGAGTACATTCCACCTTCAATTCAGAATTGCCACTGCACTAGTGAGGAATTAACTGCAGCCACAGTCCTAATGTCCAAGGATTCCACAAAATGGCTAATGTTAGTCATGATACATTGAGTTCTTCTTCTTCTATATCCTCTGCAGACCTGCCAAGGAAAGTCTTGCCTGTCTTTCTGTGTCCCTATGAGCTGATTGGCACCCATTATACTCTAGATATTATCCTTTCTGAGCATGAAGCGTATATGTCATATCTACTGAGTGTCTTCTTCCATACCTCAGCTGCAGTAGATTTCACCCCTGAGGCATGTGGGCACTTGAGTGAAGTCAGGTGCAGGGCTGCAGTAAATGCCCTCTTTTCCATCTGGGCTCTTGGCACAGAGAGCCAGATTAGCAGCCTGCACCAACACCCTGCAGCTGAGATTCTGGCAATCCAGGTGCAGGTCTCTCTCTGGTCACCTCTGGGCTGTGTCAGCAGCTATCAGTCAGGCACAGTCTCAGCTAGTAGAGCTTGATGGCACTGCCAGGCAGGACAAGGCAGCAGCCTGGGCAGAATGACAGCTAGTAATAGCCACAGTGAAGCACATGCTATTGCCTGTGTTCTCAGCTGAGGCTTGACTGCAAAGGTCAGGAACCAGTAGTTTTGTAACTGCTCATATTTGGAAAAGAGGATGCTGTGAGAAGTACGAAGCATAACCGTGGGCTCTTTCTGGTAATCTATTCTCAGCCCTGGCGAGCAGTGGGACTTCACAGTCATCAGCATGGGTTATACAGAATGAATACTGCCAGTTAGACATGATTGCCTTTTTGATAGATTTACGAAAGTACTGAATGAAAAGAATGCAGCAGATGCAGAATAATTGGATTTTTTAGCAAAGTAGTACAATGTCTCATGAAATCATACTCTTGACATTAATTCAAATGGGTTGGGTCATGAACATGGTTACATGGACCAAAAATAGGTAGAGGAATTTCAAGTAAAGATAGAGATAGACAGCAACTTGATAAGCTGGGGAAAGGTGGCTGATGAAGTACTGCAGGGACAACAGTTTCACTTAAGGTTTTTATTGATCTGGAAAAAGTGCAAACAAGACATTACCGAAAAGTCAGGACAGTTTGTACTATGATGTCACTCAGTATAGGAATTTAATCCCTAGAAAAATAATGAGTGTCCATGACAGAAACATCAAGAGAATCTTGATTAGAGTTTATAAGAAGGCAATTTGGCATGTTTTAAGCACTTGAAAAGGGCCCAAGCCACGTATCTGGAGTATCTGTTCTGTCAAGGGTGATGGGGTTGTTTGCATTTAAGCCAGGTGTGCCACTATTAAGCAGGGGCTGAAGGTGAAGAAGGAGAACATGGCCACAGCCTCAGGGGAAGTTGTTTCTGCTGCTTGTGA
>NW_008674115.1:59924-64807 GCF_000695815.1 Acanthisitta chloris | reverse complement strand
TTCCCTGACCTTCTGCTGGTTTATCTAGCCATCAAAACAGTACCCATTGCTGTGGCAAATGATCCCCTTTTGGCAGTCCGTAAGCCAGAAATAGTGCTTCACCTTCCCAGAATAATTGTGCCCAATACCTGTAAGCAGGGTGATGTGGAACATCTGGGCCAGGTGCCATTTGACTGGTGGCCCAAAGCAGCGTTTCTGAAGTCTGTCAGGCCTGTTAGCAGCAGGGGTGACCCTGTGGGGTCAGTTTTCAGTGCCTTCTGCATTGCTCATGTCAGTCTGAACTGTGGGCTCCTCAAACAAGAAAGATAGGCTGGGAGTGTAGCTTGGCCATTTGGCAGTCCATCTGGAGCAAAACAGTCCCTCAACAAGGTGGGTCTTTTTTGGGAGGAGGGAGGGGACAAAGGTGGAGAAGGCATCTCCAGATGTTTCTGCTGGACTCTATACAACCTAGACTTGCAGGGCACAGTGTGGGAGGAATCAGTCAAGATGATTTATGAATGAAATTGTCCCAATTAAACACTAGGTGGCATATTTACTTAAGAGTTTCCGGGGACTGAATTAGTGTATCTTACACTGCTGACAGCCATTTGTGCTTGTGCAATGAGTGTGGTTTCATGGGAACATGACCACCTGGTGCCTTTAACAACAAGCACTCATCTTGTTCTTAAAGAACGCGACTCAAAGACACCATTGCTTACTTCAGCATTAGAATTAGTCTTTAGCTTCTCGAAGTCACTTTTAATACAGAGATTATTAAAAGCTGTGCAGTAAAGAATAGGTGTATACATGGTAACAGTCCTACAGAACGGCCAGTCTCAGAGGAATTGTGTAAATAGTGAGTGAGAGGGGTTAATATGCAAACACACTGTAAGATTTACTTGTTTTATTTATCTGAAAGGCTCAATGTAGGAATATCTACTGCATTTAAAAAGTCAAATGAAGGAAACCTAACATGTAACATTATGTGAATGAAAAGCACAGCTTTTGATTTTAGAGCTGGTATTTTAAGGTAATGTCATCCAGTGGTTAGGGCTAAATACTCATGGGCAGAAAATATGCCTTTATTCTGCATGTCTGTGTGGCACCTGTTACATCAGCCAGGCTGCAGTTCTACATATGTTGTTACTTCTCCGTTAGTGAAAGAATAAATACAACTATCTTCTGCTGTGTGAAGAAATGCCTTTTCACACAGTTCATCCTTGAGAAAAGCCAATGTCACAGACATCACCAGGGCAGAGCAATTAGCCTCTACCAAAAAATACCATATTTAGTATGTCTGCTCTAAAAATTCTCATTTCTTGCTATGGATGTTTTAAGACAACATATAGATACTTTGGACTACATACAGATACTGTAAAGATCAACTTCCTTAGTGCAGGAGATGTCCATATTGCTGGTTGAACAGGTTGTTGCAGCTCTCCCTGGGAGGGATTTCTAGGTCGATGACCCACATCCCCCACCAGACAGAATTCTGGGATGAATCCTGTCACCTGTCAGTCTGCTCTGTCGTAACTCATATATGGACCTCTGAGTTGACAGAACTGGTTATAGCTGTTGAGTGCAAGTTCTTACAAAGTGGTCTGCATAAAAAGGGAGCTAAATATGTAGGTGTAAGCTCAGGTGTGCTCATTATGCCAGTGCTGAGTGTGCCATGCGAACAGGATTATGGGCATAGAGCCTTTCCTTGCTTCACACTAGTTGTGCCCCAGACATGCCTGTCCTCATCAGGAGTAAAACTTTTCCATCCTCTCCTCACGTACGATAAGCAGTCTGTAACTATGATGCTATATTATGCTAGGGAATGTGGTAGGGCAAAAGCTGGACCTAGTTGTGGTCTCCCAATACCTGAAAAGACCCTACAAAAAAGATGGAGAGAGATTTACAAGAGCATGCAGTGACAAGACAAGAGGAAATGGCTTCAAACTGAAAGAAAGTAGGTCTAGATTATATATTAGGAATAAATTCTTTACTGTGAGGGTGGTGAGACATTGACACAGGTTGCCCAGAGAAGCTGTGGATGCCCAACACTGGAAGTGTTCAAGGCTGGGTTGGATGGAGCTCTGAGCAACCTGGTCTAGTGGAATTTGTCCCTGCCCATAGCAGGGAGGTTGGAACTAGATGATCTTTATGGTCTCTTCCAACCCAAACCTTTCTGTGATTCTGTGATCTTAAACAGCTTGCCTTAGGACATCAAAAATGTGGCCAAAGCGTTCTGTGCTCTGGCATCAGGTTTGTACCACAAAGATGAATTTTTGCCTATTCTCATCTTCAGTAGTTCTGATGCCCATATTCTGTAAGGGTTTTTGTGTCTGTTGTTTTTACAGCTCTCAGGAATATACTAGTAGGCCAGCATGTAGTTTGGACAGGGAACAGCTGCGCCACATGCAGTGTCTGGATCCCTGACTGCTGCTGGGCTGCATTCACAAAGCTGTGTTTTACAACACAAGTATGTAGAGAGACACGTGGGCAACTATTTCAAATAAATTAATTCTATTTATTTATATATTTTAGAAAGTAGAGGAAAAATAATTTCCCTTTATTTCCCTCTTCCCCTCCCGTTAATTTGATCAATCCAATCAGTGCACTTTCCTAAATCCATCTGTTCTATAATGCATTGCTGAATGTCAAGCCAAGTGAATTTGCAGACAAAGCTTAAGGCACTTCCAGAATGGCTGAAAATGAAGTATACTGCCAGAGACTGGACTAAAGAGAGTGTATTTTCAAGGACATTGTTCACATGATTTGGTTTGTTGTAGACCTCAAAGTAATAGGAATTAAGGGAAAAGGCTGGATTGTGGTTTCTTTGTGGCCTGGCAGAATCCCAACTGAATAAAGTCAAGTCATCATGTGATACAACTTGCTTCTTATGTGACACTGCATGCAGTGCAGGATTCATATAACTTCCACATGATACTTTGTAGGGAATTTTTCCATGTGTTTTTTTAATAAGCTCTCAATTCAGTGGCTTGTTTCCTTTTCCACATGTGAGCAGTGTACAAGCTGTTTATCATCCAGCTATAGGCATTGACTATCATGAGAAAATACAAAACCTTCCCTCATTTCCTTTGTTCTATTTCTCCCTAAATTTTATGTTGGAAATTTTTTTAAAAAGAAAGTATCTTGGATTTTCTTACAGTGCAAGTCACAGCGTTTGGTGTTCAGGAAAGGTGTGATACTGCCCCTGTTGAAATGAGAGCAAACCTGCAAAGCCACAGGTTGAGGCACGTTGCTGGCCCACATTAGAGCTGCCCAGATCTAGAAATAGGGATAAGTATGTTGTGATATACATCCAGAGTCCAGTGCCTTGGGGCTGTGGTGAGCCACCCTACTGAGCAGGTACAGCATAGGCAGCTCACACAGCTGTTTCACCTGGCTTGTTCAATACATCAGCTCAAGTGCAGTTCACAGAACACATGGGCTAGTGCTCCAAGCAGGTTACCTGGAGGTTTTGGCACGTGCATCTTCCTGGATGACAGCAATGGGGAGATTAAAGCACTGCACATTAGAACAGGCATGGAGTTCAGCCATCTACCTGCTGAGTGTCTTTTAAGTAGAATTTTTTAGTGGGAATACATCAGTCCTGTTAGTTCAATTTAGTATCTGGAGTTTCTCCTACACAAGCAGAACATCTCACTTCCAGAAAAATTCAAGATTGGACTTGGGAATGAAGTACTGTATCAGCTTAGTGCCTGAGCTGTCTATGGAGTAATAAATATTCGTCTTCTCAAACTCAGAAGAAAGGAGCTAACAGAGGGAGATAGTGAGCTTGATTCTTCTGCAAATTATGTTTGAGGTAGAAGATTGCAAATAAAGGGATGGTGACTGAAATGTTAATATTTTTCCACTTTATTGCCTGTTTTCCTTTTAAAACATGAGTTCAAATACTTGAATAAAGGTAAGAATCATGACATTAATAAGAAAGAGGAGATTAAAAATTTCAGCCATCAGCAGACTTTCTGATTGTATGTAAACTGGGTTAACAATTGTGAAGGTTTGCACTCTGAAACCACCACCTTCTTTTATCTTGTCAGGTGCTGCTAAGAATAATTTAGTATTTTGAATAGTTGGGTTTTTTACAGACGTGCAAGGATCTATGAAAAGTCCTTGAATATTTAATATTCCAATAAACAGATAAAAAACCAAGTTGATTTGGTATTTGATAGCACTTCCAATCCAACATGTCATCAGAGCTAACTGAGAAAATAATATATTCCTATAGATTTTTGATATTTTTTACTTATGTAAAAATTTAGCAGATAAATTTGTGCTTAGAAAGTAAGTCCTGATATTCTCATCTTCATATTACTTATTACTTCAATTCAATTCAATTACTTCATATTACTTACACATGTTCTGCATCATCTTCAGGAAAAATCCCACTCAGTAGAATTCAGTAACAGTGTAACTGAGCATTTATTGCAATAGGGAAGATACATTTTTCACAAGGCTTAAAAAAGAGCCAGGGGATGTGAGGGATACTTGTCACCCTGCAAAAGAGAAATTGGCAGGAAACAGTTCTGTAATAACTCATGTGAGGCTGTGGAGCATTTCGGATTAGCTATGCACCACAGGTAATATTAGTTTATCTTTTTATTATTGTTCTGTTCACAGTTTAGTGTATTTTAAGATTCTATCCATGGCCTTTTGGGGTATAATTGTGTTTTTCACTTGATCTGTAATTTAGTAGCTGGAATAAGAAGACAAAAGGTTATTTGGAATCAGACCTGACAGCCAGGTGACTGAAGTGCTGACATTAGTCTGCCATCTGACAGGTCTATGCCTTATGTTTCATCTGTGCATGTGTTTGTGATATATTTAAAAAGCAAGAAACTTAGTAAAAAGGATTCTCAGCCCACACATAGGTGAAGGCAAAATGCACAATA
>NW_008674115.1:50709-59900 GCF_000695815.1 Acanthisitta chloris | reverse complement strand
AGGATGCCTATTTATTTTTTTTGCTTGCTTTCACTGAATGTAACAAAAATAACTGTCACACAGAGCGTCAGAGCCTTTTCTTAGTCCCACAAAGCATGTCATTGTTCCTTGTCGTACTCAGTTTTCCTTCCGTTAGCAGTGCATATTCCGTTGAACTTGAATCCATGTTCTTGAGCTGCTTGTCTGCCTCACCATTTTTACACAGCCCAGCTGGTCCATCAGTGGTCCTGTTGCCTGGTGTATTGAAAGTCTGTTGTGTGGTTGCATTTGGCATTTGCTAGCCAAAATAATGGGAAGTTCTTCACTGTTGGGTTAAATGCTGTACCCTGATGAATTGGTGTTTGTATCTCACCAGTTGATGAGATCCCTTCTTCTGGCTTCCACTGAGTCCTTATCTCTGCTGCCATTGAATCAATGGCTATACATGTGGCCACTTTCTTCGACTCACAGAAAGGAAGGCAAGGATGCACAAACAGTGACTTTAAGACAGAAATGCAGATCTGTCTTGTTTAAGAACGATATGTCAGTGGCTGTGGTAATTAGGGCTGTTTTGTAAATATGGTCTCATGATGGTTTATTTGGAATAGTAATATTGATGTACCATGTATTTTGTATGCCTAACTGCCCTCAGAAGTCAATTTGTAGAGGAGGGGAGGTGGTAGGAGGATGGTAAGGATGTCACTGAAGGTCAGGGTTGTGCTCAAGCATGTGTCCATGACAAGACAAGACTAGACAGGCCTATTTTGGCATTGTTGTCAGGGCCAGTGAGGTGTTGCAGCCAAAGCCTGGGATAAATCCCAACAAAAAAGTACAACCTCCAGCAGATTTTCCTTTAATGAACATCTCTTTATTGATCTCAGTCGCAAACACAGAAAAGACAGCTATTGTAGAGAAACTACAGAGCCATAAGAGACAGAAACAATAGCAGAAATGGCATAAAAAGCTTTAAAAAATTGCTTACTGTTCTCAATCATCAGCCTTTTTCCTTGAACATTTTTCTGTGGCACAATGTCAAAGTCAAAACATTTTGCCTTAATCACGCTTCTATAGTTGTCTTGGTGTTGAGATTTCTGGATCTCAAAACTTCAGAATTTTTAATACATCTATATAGGTAGAACAAATACAGAAAAGATAGTGCTAGACATTTCATCATATTTAATTGCCTAAGCCTGATTTTCCAAGTTCCCCTGACTTCAATGAATCTTCACTCAGATGAGTAGATAAACACGTGATTTGCATCTAAACATAGGAACACAGGGATATGGTGAGCCATTGGCTGTGGACAGTGAAACAGGAGCAAAGCACAGGTTTGAACGTAGCAGTTTTTTGTTCTTAGTTCGTCCCTTGGTTCATTAGGTCCCACTACCTCAGCTTCGCTACTCTTAGTAAGATTTCACAGTGTGTGCTTAGGAGAGACTTAGCAAGTAGAATGTTGTTTTTCTGGTTAAACATTTTGCAGCCTTCTCATCTATGACTTTGCTAAGGCCTCATGGGTGTCTCTTGGTTAATGGTGCTTTGAGCTTTACCTTGCTTAGCTTTGGGCCCTTCCATTCAGTCTAATTACTTGCTTTTACAGGGCTTTACTTCTCTCAAAATCAAGCTTGAGAACTTTTGGTGGTGTAATAAAGGAGTCCAGGGAACTTATTCCAGCAAAGGAGACTGTCCAAGCCAGAAGCTGAGGACAGCAGTTTTGAAATACAGTCTCTAAAAAAATGAAAAACATGAATATAGTTTGTTTCTACATCTTCTGAAGGAGACACTTCAAAACAAGGAACTATGTTGAATTTGAACATGTGGTCTGTATATGTCCCACCTCAGTAAGCAATTTTTTCTCTATTTCAAATCTTTTTAAAAATGCAAGTGCTGTGTTGTCACTTCAGGAGGAGTTTTGCTGCTCTGTTCAAATGGAGCAGCAACATTGTCTTCCAATACTGCAGTGACCTCGAGCTATGCTTCAGCCTCTTCCACCAGCCAAGATGGACAGGAGAGGCAGTGATTTGTAACTAGCCTGTCTGCACTCCTGAGCTGGTGAGCAACAGGAAAATGCAACCAATGGGTTTTTAGAAAGCCCCATATACTAACTGCTACAAAGACTCACCATCAGTTTGCCCCAACACGAGACACTGAGTTACTGCCATTGCCACCCTTCAGTGGAGGGGAAGCTCCAGCAACAGGCAATTGGTGATAGTTAGAAGAAATTCAGGTGTCTGGACCTTGGGAAAAGGCAACACCAAGCTCTGACGTACTGTCCCATCCTTTGCTTGTCCATGAGATGACCAAACTTGACAGACGTCATAGCTATGTTGTGGTGTCTAGCCTAATCCCAGAGAAGGAAGCGGGTGTAGCACTAGCTCTTATTTATACCTCTTCCCACTGGATATTTACAAATCTTTCATACCTTGTGGATATCACCCTGAAGGGCAGGAAATCCACCTCAGCCCCTCTTCAGCAACATGAATCTCTCACATGGGATGAAATGACAAATAAGTTCAGCATGAATGGGACTTGAGGTTTATCCACATTCTGTTGCAAAGAGAAGCTCATGATAAGAATTGTGGCTTCCTGTTGCTGCAACTAAGGAACAGAGCATTAATAATTTCTTCTGACAAGTGACATCACTTCCAGAGAAGCAATGAGGAAAAAAGCAAACATCAAAAATATGAAATAAATATTTGTCCATTGGCAGATCTTAGTATCTGTTGAGTTCTCTTTTCATTTAAACAACATAGACACATGTCTAAACAAACTATCAAGGATCAAACATGAATTATTAAGGGATTTACAGAAATTGCCTTCTTATCTGTCCTTAGTCTTAAGTGACACTGAAGGCACAGCAACAAGTGGAAAGAAGTCTTTCAAATTCAGAACAAAATGTCCATATCTTATAGATATAATATACATGATATATAATAAAGATTTGGATCCAGCTAATACGTAATACTAAGCTACAGTATTCATTTTCAGGAACAGCACTTTAAAATATCTGGGAATGTTGATAAATGCAGTACTTACCATCATTAAAATGAACAAGATAAAAGATAGAAGTCATAATTTTTGGTCCCAGATGCATACCACAACTATGATGTGAAATTCAATATCACTACAATGTGATTTTGAATATTACATGAAGCAATTGAAGTTCCAGGTTAAGAAACTGTTGGATCCAGTTCTCCCACAGCTTGCATCAGCTTGAGGCTGGTGTAAGATCTGCCTGCCAAAAACAAGCATTCCAGAACTGGAAGCAATATTTTTATGGAATATATACAATTTCTTTTTCTTCTTACAATAACTTTTAAGGAATTCCATGTCCATAACATTTCACTTTTTTTCTAGAAAAGCAACACTTTTTTTCCCAAGTGTATATTCGTGTACACAAGTAGGGAAAAACGCATTGCAGCTGTTGTCATTGCCCTTTTTTAACTTCCTTAGCAAAGTCATCCAGGCTGACTGTGAAAAACTCTCATTGGGGAGTATTTTAATACTTTACATTAGGTGTGTGATAATCTCAGCTTTTCCCTTATTAACTAGAGGAATTATGGGCATCACACTGTGTTGGTCATAGCAGGATTAATCAGAGCAATATCAGAACAGACAGTCTCTACAAGGTTGCTCAGCCCTTGCTGCCTTCTATCAGATGTCAAAGTGAAAATGGGGACTCTCCTGAGAACCTGGAGAGAAGGATGCCCAGGAAAGGTATATGAAAAGCTTTTTAACCCACTACATCACTGGGTCTCCTTCCCTCAAGCAGATGCTTTTGCAGAGATATGCTCTTTTATGTGTAGCTTTTTTGAAAGAGAAACATGGTAGGGAGGGCGGTAAGACTGGTGACAGCAGGGATCCAGACTGGAAAAAGGCAATTCAGAGATGCTCCATGAAAAAAAATTAATGCACCTGTTCTTTGGGAGCTGAAAAAATAGAAATGACTGAGAACACAGGCTGCTCTGTGTTTCTCCTCAGCCATCATTCACTGGCTGCAACCAAACATGTTGATCTTCAAAATTTCAGATCTCAGATTGGGATTTTACACTGGGATTCTGCCTGCTAAGGTCTCAGGTGTTGCTCTGAGTAATCTTGTAGGAAATGACATTGAAGACAGCTTTTGCCCCAGTCAACTGTGATAAAGTGCAGCAAAGGTTGCAAATCAATTGCTGTATAAAATCGTCTCTCGAAAGCATCCCCCAGTAGGGATTTTGCCTTAACACTCTAAGAATTTATAGAGAGACATCTTCTTGGTAAAATTGTCACTAGATAAGCCAACAGACTTGTCTCCAATATGATACACTGAAATATCTCCCCTCTTACCTTGTGGTTTTTCCTTCAATCATTTTTATTTCTTTTATTTAAGCTATCATCCTAAAAAACACTCCATGCCACTCTTAGGTTTCCTCATTATTTCCCCTCTTGCCTTCCCAGGACAAGAAAAAGTCTTTCTTTTGGCTTTTTCCCACTTTATGCTTCAGAAACCCCAACACAGATACCCTGGTTTCTACCTATGGACAACCGGCACAGCAAAGGAAAACAGTCACCTTCTCCCGCAGCACAGAAGATGCAAGAAGGACCAGCAACAAAGGGGTTAAAGGGAGTCCCATAGCAAAGATATGCAATGCCTTGAAATTCTAAGCACTAAAATCTATGAATACATAAAAGAATAAATCTCTGCAATTCCAGATATTTCCTGTTGATGCAAAACACTTGGAGCCAGTTATATAGGGGTTATTTTCTGCGAGCGCTGGAATTGGTGATGCCTGGTTCCCTATTCATTTGTGCTCTACCTCTCTGCAAACCTTACTCCCAATTCAGTAAGCACAGTCATCCCTTCAGAGCTTTCACATATCCATCCATTGCCCCCATTCCTCCTTCTCTACCCTCTTCTCCCCTTGTTTCCTTTTCACTCCTGCAAAGGAGGCAGAAGGTGTTGCTGCCAGAGTGATCAGGAGAGAGAGCACAGCAGCTCAGACTGCATCTCTCACCTCAGTCCAGCTACCAAATTTTGTGATACTCAGCCTGTTGCTCATCAATTTCCACTAGAATCAGTCAGCTGGTTCAAGAGATAGTCAGGGCAAATGGCAAAAGAGATTGACATATGCTGCAATCACATTTCTAAGGCAACCTGGCTAATTTGAGGCAGATATTACTTTTTATTTTTGATTAAAAAATTTTGCATCTCCATAGGTACGGTTTCCAGGCATATTTTTTACCTTCCTGAAAGTGTAAATATAGTGATAAGATACACCTTCCACCCTGTCTTTGTAAACATGCTTCTGTCTACAAAATACCTGGCTGCAGGGTGCTCCACTGGTTTCCACCAGTGCCACACAGCCTGCTCCTGGATATTTGTGACTTGCCAACTTATATCCCACAGATTGTCTTCAGATGGATTAAAAAAAAGGAAAAAAAATCCTAATTTTGCCTTTCCCTGAATACCACAACTGTAGCTGACTGCAATTTTCACTGCTTGATAGCTGCTGGGAGAACATTTGCCTGTGGGCAAGCTGAGCACCTCACCAGCTGTCCGAGACCTGATCATTTGAAATTGTGAGGTGTGTGATTCCTTCCTCTCCAAAAGTGGCTGATGTTTTTGTATGGGATGGAGGAAAAAAAAAAAGAGGGTTTACTCTAGTTGTTCTTCATGCTGAGGCTCCCAGACTCCTCACTTTTCAAGTGGACTGAAGGGAAGAGAACAATTGCATCTGGGAATAGCAGCTTTGGAAGGGGCAACGAGCCCTTATCTTTACCTACAGAGGATAAAATTCAGGGATTCTCTTTCCTTTTCCTCTTCTATCGAAGATCTCTGTGTATGTTCTCATTTTTACCTCTTTCCTCAAAATGGAGAGGAAAATGGCAAGTAGAAGGAGCATCACCCTTCTGTGTGCAGTTAGGTCCCTAGCTGAGAAACACACACAGTGTCCTCACAACAGTGGTAAGAAGGGCCTCCAGAGTGGGTCTTGTCTTTCACCCAAGTAGAGACTGTATCATTCAGAACAACCTGTTTTGAACCAGTTTGCAACATCCAGTTCCTCTAATTGTGCTCAGAGTTATGTGTACTTAGCCATGCAAAAAAAAAACCCACCTCACAAAAATATGCATGAAGTGGCATCCTCTAGTTTGGTTTGCTTCAAATCCCCAATTAGGCAACTTCTAAAACAAATTCTCCATTTTTCTGACTGCTCTGATTCCAAGAGAGTTTGAGCTTCCTTCTCTTCCCTAATGAGACTCTTCCCAGTGAGTTACGGTCTTGGTTGTGCGGAGGGATAAATGCCTGATTTTCTCCATTTGATAAAGGCCCAAAAAAATATGCTTCTGCTCAGCCTCAGCCATTTGGCTGAGAGGTTTCTACATCATGTGGCAAGTTGGCTTTTCTTCTTTGACTGCAGAAAACCACTCAGATGAGACTGAGGGAAAGTACAAGATTTTGACAGCACAAAGAAGATTCCAACTGATTTAGTGCATTGGGAATTTTTTAAAACAGCATTTTTCTGTTGAAAAATGCCAACTCCTTGTGTTCCTTGTCAATTCCAACAAATTGCTCACTTTAGCAGATACAGCCTGAAGGAGCCCAAGGTCCAAGAGGCTAGGCCCAGGCTGGTAGTATTTGTACCCCACAACCCTCTCCCTTTTAGGGCTTAAAAATCTGGGTCCAAAGTCTCATCATTGCTCTGTTGTCAGAAAAAAATTGTGAGAATTCATTGATGCCTCATGCTTTTCCCATGACTGACCCACCCACAAAATTACTGTCTGCTGAGCTTTGCTGGCTCATACTATAGATGTCTGTCCTTGGTTTTTAATGCTTTGGTCCAATCTGAGCAATTAACTATGTATGGGTCATTGGGGTTCCTCAATTTATATTTTTAGCTTGAGAAAGGTGTTCACAGTGTTGTAGGAGTCCAAAGAAATTAGGGAAAAGAATCAACATTAAAAGAGCTTTGAAGGCATGAAATTAAGTTAAGGAATGCCAAACAGAGGGTCACCAGTACAAGCTCAGCTGCATGTTTACATGATGGTAGAGGTTTTAGTTACAGGATCTCATTTCTTTCATGTGGGGCTCCTGCCTCTCTCAGTGCTCTGGAGAACCTTTGCTCAGCTAAAGCAGCATAGTTATATAGTTAAATATGCTGTTGTCCCTGAGTTGTATTTCAGTAGCTTAAAAGCAAGAAGAATTTCCAAATGTTGTCTTCCCCTGCATGCCATAGCTATAGCTCACTACTGTTTCTACTGTTTCCACTTTGTGATGACTATTAAGTCATGGCTGTGGGTGAGTGGGTGGCTGTGGGTGAGCAGCTTTGCCTTGCTATTTATGGAAGTGAAAGGCATGTGATAAAAAGGGAAAAAAAAGTCCACTGCAGTGATGAAACTGGTTGAAAGTTGCACAATGGGCTGGATTACATCCCTGCCCAGAGCCCTCATTTTGTGTTGGCAAGTAGTTCAAACATGTTCAGAGGCTAATGAGGCTACTTCTGCTACTGAGTGCACAAATTAGATTCTGCAGAAGTATTGAGTAAATGCAGGTGAAATTAATGGGATCTGTTATCTAAATATAGAAAAATAATATATGCTATTAAATGCTATTTAAAAAATGCAAGCTGCAACTCCAATTAGGTGCCAAAAATGAGAAGAGATTAATATAACGAGTCAGCCTCTTGTCAATGAAGCAGGAATAATACCAGCCTTTTGATGAAAACTCTTGTGCAGCATCCAGACTCCACAGCTTCCCAATTCCCAAGCTAGCCAGGAGGCAAGAGAGGGTCATTAACATTCAGGATTCAGAAGAGTTTGAGAGGAACATGCGTGATGTGAACTAGCTTGGAGAAAAATAGTCTGCACTCACGTAAACACAGACAGCATCATAAGACTTCAAGGGTCAGAGCTCTGCTTCAATTAAGACAGATTCACTTATTTAATATTTAGTGTTGGGAGGATGAAAGAAGTATTGCCCTAGAAAAATCAGTTTGAAAATTCTGATGGATGCTGAGATTTCACTTCAGAAATAAATAGGGGTGTTCTTTTCTTTGCTTTGCACTTCAAAGATTTACATACATGACAGTGAGTAATCAGCTGTTTGCTGAGTGCAAGTCAGTGTGATGGAAAAATAGCCACCGGTTTGTTCAATAAAGTCATGGGAACAAACAAATAAAACAAATGGCACAAGGGAATGTTTGATGGTTTTTAAGGTCATAATGTGTCTGAGTAGAGTATTTCTTACCACTAAGGGTAAGGCAGTGGTTGTTATAAGCAAAGCTTTTCAGTCAGAATATTGTAAGAAAAAGAAAGGAAAATGAATCAGCTTTCTCAGAAAATGCTTCAGGGGATTTATGACCAGACCATGCTCACTTCCTCCGTTTGTCACTTGCTTCTCATCAACCAGAAACAAGTATCCCCTCATCTCACAGAAATCCTGAGGATTACTACTAATATTTTATCTTCTTGTTCATATCTTTTTTCTGTAAAAGCACCAGTGTGTACTAGGTACTTCACATACAAATAAGGAAGCAAGTTACTTTGCCTAGAAACTTGCAATCAATTGGGGTTTGCCTGAAGTAGTGTAAAATGAATCTCTTCGGGCTGTGTTTATTTATCTATTGTAACAACTTATCTTTCATGCCTCGCTGTGACAGGTCTTGTTTTACAAAAATGAGAAATGTAATAGGTGATCCACAGCAGAATCTATGCATGACCTGCAGCTGGTGTTATATTTTCAGGGAGAAACAAAACGACCAAACAAACAGCATAACCCCAAAAATATGTTGACAAATCAGTCTTGCCAAGTACTTCTTGTCGTTCACCCTGCAAAATCCAGCCACCTCAGAAACCCATCCAGGTTGATGTTTCTATAGCCTGCCAAAGTTATATGTTAGCAGGAAACGGGAGAAGCAATGTTCCCAGTGCTAATGGAGAACTACTGGGAAGAAGTGAATCACAGAGAGCACAGCAGAGATGCTGGATGCTACAAGCATCCTGTCCCCACCAAGAAGGCTGGTGGTTACAGCCTGTCATGCAGAGGCTCTGGTGGGTGCTCCAGGTTTACTCCTAAACAAATGGTGTGAAAATTCCTTCACCCTGAATGTGGTAAAGCAAGGAAGTCCCTTGCAAAGTCTACATGAGAGAAAAAAATTTGCATCCTCATTGGCATTTTAAATTACATAAGGCACTACTCTTCCCTGATGTCTGAGAAGAGATACTAGCTCTAATAAATT
>NW_008674115.1:22363-50684 GCF_000695815.1 Acanthisitta chloris | reverse complement strand
GGGAAAGATGATTTATCTTCCTTGGCCAGACAACCTCAGTTCTTATTTGCCGAACACAGTTGCTGACACAGCTGCTTGAGATACCTATTTTAATAGTATAATACAATCTTTTTTTAAACAATAACATTTGAAAGCTATGCAGGAAGAAGAATAGGTGGCACATTTTGCTTGAAACAAGAGCTTTCTTTTGATTTGACTATGAACTTAGATCCATATGAAAAAAAATGTGTTCAGTCTTTTTAAATGCTGTACTTTTTCCCTATATATCCAGTACTACAAAATACAGTTTTGTAGTACTGTAATATCCAAGACTGTGAGTACAAAAGTCTAAATATTTGCATATTTCTGGTGAAACATCCTGATAATTTGGTTTTACCTATACACAGTTTAGCACAATAATGCCTGGTTTAGAGACAGACTTTGGGTACGTGAGGGTGGTGTTTACTGTGCATGCCTCCAGTTGACATGTAAAGTCTTTCTTTTGTTTTTAATAAATTTTTCAAATATAGATAGTTAAAATACAAATTAAATTTAGATATAGAGATGGTTCTATATTAATCTGCATATTATACTCATCTGTAGTATGTGCATAGTGTGTCAAAAGATATATACATATGCAGACGTATAAAGACAAATAGTTAATGTTCTTTTACGTGTGTATAATAGATTCATTTTATAGACCCATAAAATACTCTCACTGTTCTTTGGTTTCTGTGCAGATTTACGGTCTATCAAATGGATTAAAGTCTGTGGCTGCTGCATAGTGAAGTAGGCAGCTGCTCAATATTTATTTTTATCTTCATTGTTGAAAAAGTAGACCCACTGCTCATTTAATTAGTCCTGGTTCTTCCAGTAAGCACAGGCTATCTCCTTCGACAGGAGTTCAGGTTAGAGATATTTGGAAGCTTTCCAGCAACAGCTAGGGTGTTTTTCTTTTGTATTTTTCAGAAAATGTATGGTTGAGCCTGAAATGTTTCGCTCAAAAGAAAAAAAAATTTTACTGAGTCCAAGTCACCATATGTATTCACATATCGCACCTCCACCCTCAGCATTCACACCTCACCACTTCCTTGGATTTTTTTTGGGTGTCCTCAGCCTCGGTTTAATCTGCCTGATAGATGGGCTAATTATGTTGAAAGCTAATGATCCTTGGGCCTTAGGCAGTCTGCCATTACGCGGAGAACCCAGACCACAGTCTGGCTGGCAGATCTTCCCCAGGCACAGCAGACCTGAAACTGGGCCATTTTTGCCGGAAAGCTCCTTCCATCAAAAGCCCTCCATTGCCCATGGAGGTTAAAGTTTTGGAAAAAAGACAGGGAATTTTACACAGAGCAAACCCCTTGTTTTTAAGCCAAATCTAGTCCACTCACACTCTGATAAATCATCATGTTAATCCATAACACCTTTGTTGTCATATTTTCCTTTTCCTATTATGTTCATGGAATGACAGACTCTATGAACACATACACACAGACACACAGACACATATATATATATGTCTGTGTATATATGCATGTGTGTATATATATAGATATGCACACATAAAATTAGACAAAATATGTTGTCTGTAAGTAGGTAGATTTGTGTTGTGCCCAGAAGGGCCGGGAGGGAATTCTTCAGATAGTTCTTAGCTTTGGTATTTCTTGGCTCCTAAATGTTTCAGTTTGCAGTCTATTTATAAAGTTAGAAAGTTATTTTAAAGATGTATTTTAGTGGAAAGTCTAAGAGAGGCTTATTTTGAACTAAACTACTTGTGTTTTTTCAGTAGATGTTCTAAAAATATTTTAGTTGTATATGCGATGTGGACTGAAGAGTTTTGCAATAACAAGGGTTGGTTCTTAGGGGGATTGAGGTTTGCTAGGAATTACAAAATGGAGTGTAAGGTTATAAAGTAATCTATATCGCATGATAATATTCAAGAAGAATTCTAGATTCTTATAAATGCTGAATACATTGACTGATCTATGTTGTACACATTTCTCTCTTGAGCTTGTGTTGTTTTATTCTCTGAAGAAATAAGGGCAATTCTGGGCAAAACAGTGACAGCAAGGAGAAAAACCTTTGAATCAAAATGAGATTTCCTCGTCCGTCCTCCTCTTCATTTGCATGTTAATCAGGAATTCAGCACTTAAGCAAAGGAGAGACAGGAACTTTATTCCTTGGGGTACTACACATAGTGCACTTTCAAAATATTCTAGTAATTTACTGTTGTGTTCTTGCTCCAATATTTGAAAACTCTTCCTTAGAGCCTTAAATCTGTTGTGGTTATGTTTCATTTCATATTTTTTCTTGTGTGAGAAAATGTCCTTGCTGCAAAGGTGGGGCAGCTTTCTAGAGTGTAAGCTCTTCAGGGCAGGGAATGGTCTTGTACTCCATGTTTGTACAACATCACTGTTGCCTTGACCTGGTTGAAGGCTCTAGCTCCTGTGCACTATTGCAATGCAAATAATAAACACTACTGAAAAATAAAGAGTCTGTTCGGTCAATTGGAGTCTTACCCAAGTATGAACAGAGGGAAATTAGGTGTCAAAGTCAATGTTATCTAGTTGTTTACACATAGTGACAATTTAAAATAGTAATGAGTTTTATAAATTAGCCCTGCAGCTACTTGATAATTTGCAGACTTTAGAAGATTTGGTGATGATAAATATGATGACATTTCTTGTTAACAATAAATAGTGAGACTGAACAGATTTACCAAACAAAGGAAAATTCTTTTTACTCTGTGAGCCAGCCCTAAAAGGCTTCTGTAAATATAAATCACTGTAAACTGCAGAATTGCCAAAGCATACAGAGAAGTACTTCTGTAAATGCAGAGTGTCTAATCATTCAATTTGCTACATGAATTACCGTATAGGTAACCATAGGGGGCATTTCTTTTTTTTCTAAAAAAAAAAAACCAACCACGAATTTCTCTAGGCAATGAGTTCATATGTAGTAGTGATTTCAGACATCTTAGAGAATAAAAATGAAACTTTATGAGCAGAATTAACTCAGTAAGTATTTTTCTCATTTGATGCTTCATGCGGTTATAGGACCAGAGTCATTTCAGCTGAATATGAACAGGAAATTATGGGAATATTGATAGTACGGATAGCATATGTAAAACTGCATTGAGAATAGTGGCCCAAATGTGTTCTGTAGGATGGATGGCCCATTACTAATGCGAGTCAGACAATTACACAAGGGCAGGAAGCAGAAGGTGAAAAATATACAGGGTAAAAATCTGTCATTGTGAGATGGCAGAGATCCCTGTTTAGACCTCGTGCCCAACTACAGAAGACTCTTGACTGAAGACTCTCTGAATTCTTCTTCCTTCCAAGGTGAAACTTTTTATCATTCAAAAATAGGGAAAAAGAATTACTGCAATTGTAATTTGTCTTTGACATTCTACTTAGACATTGCTCTGGCTGCTCAGGACAACTTTCTGTTTGCCTTGATGATGTTTTTACTGATATGGAAAAATCTGCCAGAATCGCCACTGTTCTTCACTTGTAGGTTAAACTTCCCATGACATTGGTCCCTGTGAAACCAAGGAGCTAATCTCCTTATCCCTGATTGATCTCCAAGACTCTTCTGATCTCATTTTGTGCTTAGCCCTGCTACAGTTTGTAAGGAGTGATGCTTCCCCAAGCCTATCCCTTTGCACATGATGTGCCAAAACCTGGTACCTGGTCCTTACTGGCTGGGTGTAAAGAGATGGTACCTGGATGGTTCCTAACTCTTCCCCTCATCAGTAAATATGTATGCTTTTCCTGCTGCTGAGACCATCGTGGATCAGACTGTCAGTGTGAACTGCTGGGGGAACAGCTATAATTGCTTTTTAGTGGCATTATTGTTAGCTGAGGGCAACCACTTGTTCATTTCCAGGTGCTGGTTCTTTGTCTCAGGGCTTCCCTGGGACAGGTGTTCCCCCTTGTGTCTGCCCTGCAGAGTCCATTCAGCTGTGGCAGTACAGAGATAGTACAGATACTTCACTTTATTTACAGAGATAGTACAGATACTTTACTTTATTTACCCACAGCTGGTTGATTTGCATCTTGTAGATGGAGGCAGAGATGTGGAAGTCAGCAGCAGAAGCAAGTTCTAGACAACTTGGAGCCAAATCTGGGTGCTGTGATGAAGCCACCTGAAAATCTATTGGGGATTAGAGCTGGCTCCTTAAAGTCCTGGTGTTTGTCTGCAGCATGTTACTAGAACCTGCAGCTGGGGGTATTTCTACACCCTTCGCTGCTCTTTGGTACTTATAGGCAGTAGTATCTAGTAAGGGTACTTGTTTTACCCTGCATCTACCTGGGGATTGCAGTGATTTCTTTTAGAAACATTCATTGCCACCACGATCTGCCCCAAAGCTGCTACCAGCTGCTTGTTCCTAAAAACCAAGCTAGAAAACTAGTGTTAGAGCAGCAGCCTCTTCAGTGGCTCATGCATTGCAGAGCAAGTGGTTCACGTGTTAGTTTGCAAACAAGTTTAAGATGTTACAAGGCTTAAATGGCTTTAAACCTATAAAGCTTGAGGCAATTTGTGAATTGCTGCCTGTGGAGGTAACCTTTCTCTTTGCAACATTTTGCAACTGCTGAAGTCAATGAAGAGGATTAGTAAGAAAGAAAAAAAAAATAGAGCTCATCTGGGAAGAACTCATTCTACACATCACTAAAGTCTCCAGATCTGGTGTTCTGTAAGTACCAGGAAAGCTGTGAAACTGGGATGCAAATGAAACGGGGAGCACAGGGAAAATGGACGTAACTGGCTTGCTCTCTATGCCAATCCTGTACTTGTGAAATTACTAATAACCTATGTTGGCAAGTAGCAAAAAATTGCTATAAATTAAAATAAAACAAGGGCAGCATGCAATCATGATGATGCTGATAGAAGATGGCAGGCCATTTAATGAAATCTCCCTGTATTACAGCAATAGTAAACCAACTTGTTAACCTTCTGAAAGAAATTAGATAGTTTTAAAATGAGATGAAAATGAATTTAAGTGATAAATTAACTTACTTTGTTTGAATGGACAATACAGTGCTCAGCCTACTTTTCAAAATGTAGAATCAATGAGATGTTATTTTAATGTGGCAATAAAAAATAAAGTTTTGTCTAATTAGAAATTGATATAAATGGAGGCAGTTAGTGCAGTGTGAACATGTACCACCCAAAACAACATGTGTGGAGCTATCGTTTTCTCTCAGTGCAGTGAAGTCTGATTTTAGTTCTTGTCTTGTGCTCTGGCAAGTATTTGACTGGTTTTGTGAACATGAGGTTTAAAATGCTGCATTGTCTGCTCCTGCCTGAGTAAATTCTTCATTGATGCCTTCTATATTAAGTGTGTCTGTACCCCCCACAGCGGCTGAAGTGTGATACTTTATAAACAGCTGAGAGCCTTTCTAGGGCATTCCTTCAGGGCTCTTCTCGTCCATCAGCCTTCACAAGGGCATGGCTGTGGTGTAGCTCCTTCTTCCTGTGCTGGTTAGGTTAAGCCTGTCTTTCAGTTGAAGTCCTGAGAGAGTAAAAATAAAAGCAGAAGATAGCCATGATTCACATCAGCCTTCTAAGTCACAAGTCTTTTGTTATTGCTTTCTTCAACCAGGAGAATGAGATTCTTTTCTGCTTGAAATTAGAAAGTATTTAGAGATGTGCCTTTTGTTTTAATAGCAGAAAAGGCATTCTTGGTCAGACTGAGGCTGTCACTGCAGATTAAAAGAGCCCTGAGGAACAACTGATTAACAGATAGAAAATTAATATAAAGCTCATGTCTCTCTGTATTGAGTTCATACAGGGGAATACAACTTTGCTTGACAGTGATCGTTAGAAGCTCACCTTTGAAATGAACATTTTATCAAAGCACCATAGTGGATGGTTTTAACTGTAATGGGCAATCTCAGCTCTTTTGGTTTTGTTTTCTTCTGAATTGTGATAAAAGTAAAACACTCAACTTTTTGTGGCCAAGCACAGAGGAAGTAGGATAAAAGGCAGAAAAATATTTTTGTTAGATTGACTGAAACTATTCCAACTACTTTTAATATTTTATTAACTGTTTTTAATGAAGTGTTTCAAACTGGAAACAGAAAATTGCTTTTTAAAAGATTTCAAACTTAATTTTTTCCGCATTCTTTTAAACAATTGAATTCAGGTCTTGATCAGAAACTCCCTGTGCAAAGTTCCTGATCTGATGAGTCAGTCACATATTGTGCAACAAAAAGTGTTTCCTTGAAAAATCCACTACCAGGTTCAAGCATGCTGACTGATAAGATGTTCTACTCCTCAGATGAGCAAATTAAAACATGATGGTACTTTATGAAACAAATGAGACATCCCTCTTTTTTGTCATCACCTCTGGTCTAACTCTGTGGCTTGCTGAATGACTTCAGCTCTGAAGTAGTGACTGGAAGATGTGCAGCAAGCACATTGTCGGTTCAAGGCCATCCCCTGTATGCTGGTGTTGCCATCAGCATTGCTGAAGCAGTAGAACTCCAGAATGTGTTTGGTGGGAACTGTTAACATCTCTTGTCTCATCAGCACCATGGTTTTCTGTGCTCCTATCCACTGAATGCAGCTGTGCAAACCTACTGAAAGCCACAGATTTGCTCCAGAAGTCTCCCTGATAGAGGTGGTTTGTACAGCTGTGTCTGAGGGGATAATCTGAACCTTGCTCTGTGTGGAAGAGAAGAGTCTTCACTTGGTTCTTTGGGCAAAACCACAGACAGTGATGTCTCCTCTGGCTCCTGATCTGCACTCAGGAGTAAAACCATCTGCAGGTCTGAGCCTGATTTAGCTGGGGTGGGGGCAGAAGCTGTGCTGGGGCACTGTCAGGTGTCAGGTACCAGACCCAGCTCAAGCTGCATGGAGAAGTGTGTCTCTGCTGTTCCTAGACACTCGAGGAAAGAAGAAACTGCTTCCTTGAAGGAGCTTTTTAGTATTTATATTCTTTGTGGAATGGCTTCATCTTCTCATGGCAATATTCTTGCACATCTAGTGCCTGTCAGTAACACACAGAGGGTGGTAGCAGCTATGTGACCACTTTGATGAGTGTCTTCAGTGAGACATCTGTTGCAAAGCAAATGACTCCGCTCTGCAGAAAAATGGCACCAAGTATCACACATACACAGGCCAAATTCCCATGTCCCAAACAGTAATCAGGTAATGTACTAAAGAAAATATATAAATTCAGATAAACACCTTTGGTGTCTGGCAATCACAAAAGAAGAATTCAGTGATTTCATAGATCTGGAGCTGAATTCAAGGCAGAAAAGTGGCTACAAAGCTAACTACTTCCAGAACTAAAGTTTTGTGCTTTTTTTTTTGCTTTGTTTTGTTCAATTGACTTAAGTGGAGCTATGAGATATGGATGAAATCTTTTACGTACAAAATGTCGTAGCAGAATTGGTCCTAATGGTGAAAAGAATTTATTCGGTTTTGTGTTTTTTCCAAGCGTACCTTATGAACTCATCACAAGTGAAACAAAATAAATTAAGTTCTATCAAAGTTACTGCAGATGAACTACAGGCATGGATAGAGGTAGGGTACAGTATGTCTTGCTTTTAGAGTGCTTTAGAACTGCTGCTGCTGATAGGACAGTATCTATTCAGGTTAACTAAACAGTTGTTAAAGAATATGAATATTAGAGTCGTGGCAACTATATACTTCAAAATAAATTTCTTTCTTTAATTCTGCAAAATACAACCTTTTTCCTTTCCGTGGGCAGTCAACTGCAGTCTGAGTTCATGACAGTGGTAGCCCTGCAGGTCCCATGAATTAAATCCCAGGCTGGGGAGTGATGTCATTCCCTCAGTTCTTTTTTTAATCTCCTTTTTGTGCTGAGAGCAGCCATCTGTCCTCCTCCAGACAATGACAGAAGCAGCTGTGCACGGTGTGCCATCAGGAACAAAAGCCTCTGCTTCATACCAGAGGGCAGCAAGCCACAGGTCACAGAGGCAGTTATAAGGATATCAGGGTCAAATGACACCTGAACAGAAAAATAAAACTAGGATTATACGGCCTTTATGTGTTCATTCACTAGCAGAGAAGTGAGGTCAGTCTTTGTCTGAGTGTTTCTCTAATGGCCGTGGGAAGGCATATGTGTTTTCAAGGATAGCCACACAGCTACTTACCCATGGAGGAATGGGGTACCAAAGACAGCTTCAAGCAGAGGGCAGAGCAAACATGACACAAAACAGTTTTTTCAAAGAGAAAATAAAGCAGCTTGGATACATTCTGGTACTTTCTGCAAGTTCAAAGAGTGTGATCTCAAGTGGTTTGCGTATCCTATAACATGCCCTTATAAAAGCTCAGTGAACTGTGCTTTTTCATGTGCAGTCCATAGCACACAGTAGTTTCCTTGCTGCTTTGTGGGAAAAGGGAAGCTGAGTGAGGGCCAAGCTGCTCAGAAGCCTCATTCAGGAGAAGTTGGTTGTGCTTTGAGCAGCTTTTTCTGCAGGGTGAGCTGGAAGGAGCTAGAGGAGGGTACATAGTCCATAGAACGAAAATGTCCAATCCTGCAGGTGCCTTCCTACTGTGGTACTGTCTACGTGTGGCACTAGTCCTGTCCCAACTATTCTCTTTCTGATATTCATTTATCGTATAGTGAAACAGGTAAGTGTGAACCCAGAGCCTTCTGTCTCTTCATTAACCCCACATCACTTTTGTCTGCATGGATTCTTACTGTTTCTAAGCAAACACATTTTTAAGCCAGAAACAAACCAGGGGTCATACAGCCTTACCACTTCTTTTGGGATGACAGTCCAGGATTTGACCCTATCTGTCACAAATAGGGTGACATTCCTTGAAGTTGATGGGATAGAAGCACATATTTCACAAATGGGTAAGCTGTAAACACTGTACACTCCCGAGTCATGGGAACATGTCCTGGGATGTTCATAGATATACAACTGAGATCAGACAAGCCATAAGACAACCATGCCTGGGCCATCACCAAAACCAGTGATCCTCTCCATGCCACAGTTCCACGTGCGTATGTGGAAAATGGTTCCCTGTTGCCTTTTTGTTTTATTACAATGCAATTCATAAAGGATACTGAAATAGAAGTTCACAGTCATAATGCATGACATTTTAATAAAACTAGCATTTCTCTCCTTTTTTTTTTTGTTAAGTGCTCTTGTTTCAGGGATGTTAAAAAGTATCCTTTCAACTTGGAAACATGTTGTGTTCTTATTTGCTAATTGTCTACTTTGTGTCCTAAATGGCATGAGTAAGTCCTTTCACCTTATATTGTCTACCTTGTTTATGCCTTTTTTTTTAATGGGAAAAAGTCACAAGATGCTGCAGTAAAAGGAGACAGAAATACTCCTAATGATGGAAAACACATGACTACATTTCTAGGTCATTGTACTGTGTTGTTTATCTGAAGGTGCCGTGACTGCTGAGCAGCAGTGTAATTCGGTCATGCGAATTAAGTTTGAGACTGAAGCTTTAGAGTTCCTTCACACCACCCAGAAACTGCCAAAACTAGAAACAAAATCCTGTTTGCCACTTGATGCTGATGTTGGCACTGTCCTGCCTGCAAATTGCTTATCATTCCCATCTCCCTATGAGCGCTAAATGAACACAGCATCACAACATTGAAAATCCTCTCCTGAACTGTTACCATCCAGGAAGAATCTTATAGATGGCCAGTTTTTTAGACAAGATGATCACCAATTCATGAATCATTGGTTCACAAATTATTTGTTCTCTTTCAGTCTGCATAAATCTCTATTTAACCCATAATAAAGTCTTTTGTTTTAAGCTGTATTAAGCTGGGGCAAAACTTAGGGTTCTCTGTTGGTTGCTGAGACTGCCACAGCATACTTTACGTTCTGGCAGCTCTGTCGGCGTCGCTTTACAGCTCCTCCAGAGATCAGCTGGCTCTGCCGAGCGGTTAGTGGCTCCGGACATAAATGCCATTGCTGTCTGACTGTTGTTTCTGGGAAATTTTCCTGAAGCCCGTTTTCCTCCACATTTTATCATAATCCCAGGAGGGGCAGATTTTTCTTCACTGTATGAACAGGCACTATGACTGTGGTCCATAAGATTCAGTTTAGAGTGTGTGCTACAAGCCTGAGTTGGACTCACTCCAAGAGAAGTTTACTCTCACCAACATAAAGTATCAGAACTCAAAGGGAGAAACAGAATAACTTTCTGACTTTTATTTTTTATATTGTGGGGGGATTTTTTGTGTTAGGTTTCACTGTGTACAGAGACGATAATCCGTTATTGTGTTGCTTTGAGATAACACCTGACTGTAGGGTGTAGTAGTGTTTGAGATAGATAGAGAAAAGAGAATTATCCCAAACGTGAGGGTGTAGGTGTTTGTGCAGAGTGCTGTGTATACATTTGGGAGTGTAATGAGGCATACAGTCAAACATCCAGGCCTTATGCCTACCAACTACACAACATAGTAGCTGTATGGCACTGGGATTTAATATCAAGCTGACATTAAACAGACTTAATGCAACCTCACAAAACACGGTCCTCAGTTTAACCTATGATGGAGCATGGCACCCAATCAGCTCCTTCAATGCACCAGCAGTTATGGTTAATGATAACCACACAAGAGTAAGGCAAAAGGGCCCTGAGGGCAGGGCCACTGTTGCCTTTGGTGCCTCTAGCCCCATTGCCATCCTTTCCTTCTCCCCTAATCCCATCCTTTCAAGAGCACTGTGCTGCACTCACAGGAGTCACCCTTCTCAGAAGGAACATTCTTGCCTCCCTCCCTCTCCCCAGACAGGGAAGTAAAAGTGTTAGCTTCTCCACTTCTTTGTGGCAGCTCCACAGGTTTGGCTCTAGTTCAAGCTTTGCAATCTCCTTTCAGGGCAATGATGGTTCTAATCAATGGCAAGCTGGCTTTCCTAAACAAATGGCTGTTTCTTCAGAAAGCAAGAGCTTCATAGTGAAAATGTAAAAAATACAAGCAGGTCATATAGGTGTATAGCTTATATGGTGCTCAGCCAGCACCCACTGGGGGTCCGAATAAAAACTATAATGTTGAGGATATTTTTTTTAATCTCTGTCTCTTGACTAATAGTCCCATATATTGCAGACAGCATGTATCACGTCCTTCTTCAGAGAGTTCATTGGATGTCATATTAAGTTCATTGTGTTGCTAGGCTATTTCACCTGTGGGTGAGATGTCAAAATACTGACTGCCTATATAGTCAGCATTAGAAATCTGTGTTAATTACAGACTGATCCCTCTACAGTTATACTTCTTGAAAAAGTTCATCTAATGAGCCCAGATAAACATACAAAGGTGCAAGCAGCTGCATAACAAATGATATAGTAAACAGGGTATGCCATGTTTCCAGAGCATGAGTTTTAGCCAGTCTAAAGTATGGAGAGTATTGATAACCAAAATAAAATACAGTTATTAATTTTTAAGTGCTTATAGATATGGTAGAGGCTGATAAAATAAATTATTCCTTATTTAATTTATTCTAAAATTGAATAGGTAACAGAAGAAAATAGTTCAAAGAGATATTTATTTTACCTAATTTTTAATATCTTAAAGTAAAGGTATCTATTTCTACCTGAGCCATTGAATTTTCTTATATGATCCATAAATATCCTGCAAGAAGGCAATTCAAGTTCACCCATTTTAGACCTGACCTGTCATAGAAGAGGATGAATCACTGTCTGGAGGTTTCTGTCTTTCTCCTTTGGTTATAAAGCAAGAACAGGTTACTGTTTTAGATTAGACACCTGACATCCTGACATACATCCATCCATCCATCCATCCATCCATCCATCCATCCATCCTATTCTTAAATGTCTATTTGTTAGAAAATACTCTGTTAAATGCATCATCATGGACAGAATAACAGAATCATTGCAGCTATTTTCCTAATATCAGGATAAGTACTATGTTTGAGTTTTGTTTGCCTACAGACCAGATGTTATCATAGATATGCATTAATTTATAGGTGTGATAACATTATTCATTCACATACATTGCGGGCAGTCACCTTCAGTCAGTTACATGTGTTCTATCTACATAGAGAATAAAAAATAATTCAGAAATCAATTCAGTGTAGTTTCCATGGAAAGCACTATTGGCAGATGAAGTAGCTCCTGCCAGCCCAGTGGGGGCTGTCGTTCTGTGAGGGATCTGGTGTTCCTTTTCCTCGGCAGCAGCAGCAGTGGCAGTGGTGTTTGGCTCTGCTCTCATCTGCCCTGGTTAGTCCTCATGCCTCTCCTGTTTCATCCCTTTGCTACTGTTTCGGTCATGAATATTAAGCACAGAGGAGAGGATCATGAACTTGGCCAGGAAAATGTCATTAATAACCTTGACAAGTATGGAGATGGATTGGGAAGGATAAAGGAGAGAGTGGGAGGAAAGGAAGTCGAGACAATAAATAGGCTAGACCTGCTGTTACCATGTTAATCTCTGCAGGGTTATTTGAGGGAATTGCTGTATTAGTTCATACTATACCTAGATCCTTTCCTTACCATTTCTTCCTTGATACTGGCATTATATTTGTAACACAGTGCATAGTGATTATAGTTTACAAAGTTAAGAAAACAAAATTCATATATTTAATGCAATGGTGAATGGGAAATACACAACTTAATGCATTAAGTGATACAATTGCCTGACAATATAAAAGCTTTTAGTCCATTCACTATTTTTTAATTGAAAATGACTATGTAATTGCATATCTCTTAATGTGACCGCCAGTTGTTGTTCCAAAGTAGACAATAGTTCAGTATATTAATACTCTATAAGAGGCTTACAGCAACTATTTTTTTTTTTATAATAGTCTCACTAGTGCCTTCTACAGTATTTTACCTCTGGCTGTTGCATTGTTTGATTCACTACATTGTTTTGAGAAAAATAATCATGATGCATACAGAAAAATCTGTTTGAGGAGGAATTAGAAAGGGGATCTGAAGTTTAGGGTAGATTATATTTCCATTTGCTGTAGGTAAATTCTGTCTTATCTGTGAGGGAGGGAATCAAACACCCTGTCAGAAAGAAATGCATATAAATGACAACTGGTCGTTGCCATGCTAATACATAATCAATCACTTCAATTTAGGAGAGGTGTAAATATTATGATTTTAATAACTTTAATGTCAGAGTATGTACTGCAGGAGTCCTCCTAAATGAGCAGTTCCTTTTGCTCTGAAGTGGGCTATATGCAAAAGATAAGTATAATTGGTGGTGATGGAAGTCCAACCAGGCTCTCCAGAATAGGAGCCCAGTGTGGATAATCCACTGTCATAAACACTTGTGAGTGTTGTTAACAGCTGCTCAGAGTCATAATTTGCAGAGGATTTATTAAAAAAAAAAAAAAGAAAGTTGAAATGCCAAGTAATAAAAAGCAAAACTATAGATAAATCTTAATCCTTTAAAAAAAACCTGTGGTGCTTTGTTTTTGAATAACAGTGTCCAGTTTACTGAGCAACAGCTCACCTCGAAGTTTTATGCTGAAAACAAGGGACTGTTGGGATTTGGGTGAGGAATAGGCACCCTAGAGGTGTTTCAATGGACCTGCATTTGGGGGAAACTCTCAGGGATTGCAGTTACAGCTCTGTTGAACAGAGGGTGGCAGCCAAATAATTCTAATTATTTTTTTTCTATTTTTGATTGCCTGTGAGCAAGTAGACGGTGTTCCCAGCAAAAGCAAACCAGAGACCAGCAGCAGCCTGGTTGCTGTGTGATCTGACTCTCCCTAACCCCTGGCCTCATGTTGTGGATCTTCCCAGCCCTGCTCACCTGACTGGTGTCAGGAGCCTTCCTGCCAGAGGGTGGGTTTCTTTGGACAGTGGGTTTCGCAAGATCAGGTTGGCAAGCATCACTCTGCTGGCATCATGCTTGGCTTTGTGTTCAGCATGTTTTCTGCTTGGAGCTTGTTTCCTCCCACTGTTTCAGCAGCACAGAAGCCTTTTAATGGCAGGTCCCAGTGCTGTGGCAGTGGGAGGCACAGACTGGCAGCACTGTGGTATGGCAAAGGCCTTTGGCTGACTGGCCTCTGCCACCATATCCCCTTTGTGCCCTGTCTCTTGCTAAGAGATGGCTTCTTTGACGTTGTGCTCTGAGCATGTCGTGGGAAGATCTCTGTGGGAGAAAACTAGGAAAAACCCAATAGCTGCAAGATTCCTGCACTATGTGTCATCTCCACCACGTGTTTGCAATTGAGCAAACATAATCAGTCTGGCAGATTACTGAGAACTCCATGCCTGCAAGGAAACAGGCCTCTCTTTGACCTATGACTGTATCTATGTGCAGCGTTAAGTGTATTTAGTTAGAGATCAGTCATGGATTTGTCACAGTTCCTCATCGCAGAGAAATCTCCTTTTCACTTGTGTTGTCCAAGGAGACATGCCCGTGCCACTCCTCTTCCTGCCATAGTTGTGTCCTTCAGCAGGCAGAGCTGCAAGCCAAGGACCTGTCACTCGATAACCCCTCTGCCAGCCACGGGTGGGCATGGTGGTGGCTGGGAGAGAGGAGGTATCACTCGCACAGCATCTCTTCCCACCACGCTGGAGCTGGCACAGAGGAGCCAGACGGCACGCGGAGTTCCCCTACTTCTTACTTCCAGCCGTAGGGGAACTCTGCACTTCCCACACGACTACAACAGAAATCATGACACATGTACAAAACCAAAAGCTTTTCATAGTGCAGTTTGTTCTTTCCTACCCCCAAGGCTTTTGTTAGCAAACAAGATGCCAGTCTTTGAGGGGAGAGACAATGGTGTGGTTCAGCTCGTGTTGCCGAGGCTCACTGGAAATGGCGCAACAGCTGGGGTGTCGTCTTCCCTCCTCCCACCCCTTAATTTTATTATTCTGGTTCAGTGACATTTATTTTGCTATAAATGCCTAATTTCCTGTACAGTACATGTGCTTTGCAAAGAGAATAGTAAATTAAAATTATATGTTATGCAGAAATTCTTTGGTCTGAAAACAAACAGAGATGACCCATATTTGCCTTTCAGCCTTCACTAGCTTAGACACTCAGTGACAATCAGCAATAATATTTTTAGCCACTGGCATTCTACTCTTCAGCTGCAGACTAACTTGCTAAGTTGAACAAGAGATGCTCTTTAAATGAATTGACACCATGTGCAGTAAATTTTGTATTAAGGAAAAGAAAATGGATAAAAAAGAGCACTGGGGTGAGCCTGTGGTATCTGTATGTTTGAACTGATTGCTGCTGAGAATTTGTTATTGCTGAAGTTCAATGTTATATTTAGAGAGGGAAGGGGTTGTATATGTGATCCAGCTCATCTCAGTTTTGCAGCATCATTTTAAACACCAAACATGTTAGGGCTTTGTATGATTAAGCTTCTTAAGAGGACACACTCACTGTTGGCCTTCTGTACACATCCTGTGTTTGCAAGGGAACCCACTAAACAACCGTCTAAACAGGGCTCAAGCAAGGCAGATACCCAGGGGATAAATAAAATTGCATATATGATAAACAGTAAATACTGCTCTACCTTAGTCATATGAACTGGTTTGGATGAGTTGTCCTCCCGAAAGCCTATTTAAGTTTAATGCTTCTGTGCGAACACTCAGTTTCCATTAAATATGTCTGTATGTCTGATCCCAGGATGACACTCTCATATGCCAAAAATAGTTTAATAAATAGAAATTCCAAGATGTATCATCATAAGCCTGTCACTTGAGTATCAAATCTGCCATATTATGTAAAAAAAATTGGTTATATAATGGGATTTTTATCAGTCGAGTGACATAAATGCAAATATTAGAGCATTATTAGGAAACCGACCTCTCTGACTTTGGATCTGTTATGCTGGAAGTCAGAGAAAAAGTAGCTTATGTATATATGGGGATTTAAAGGCTGTAGCTTCTGAGGTGTCTGACAACTCAGAGCTACTTTGAAGGGTTTCTTCCAGATCAATGTAAAAAAATATTTTTAATGGCACTGAGGAAAGAAACTGGAGTATGATAAGAACTTCAAGCATCTCCAAGGTTTCCTTCATGATGGCCCAAACTGAAGCCATTGCTGCTGATGGGGTCAGAGATGTCCCAAGACCCAGTACTCCTTACCTCTTGAAATACATGAAGAGAAAGCTGGGGAGCTGTAGTCTGTCTGCCTGCTGGAAAGCAGATAAAGGTCCTGAGCTAGCAGAAATTGGGACTCACTGACAGGAGGACATATGGAAGAGCAGCAGGGATTTCTTGCAGGCAGAGCAATGTTCATACATGCATCACAGCCAGTTGTCACTCATGGTCAGTTAACAGTGCCAAGCCCTGGGGAAGGGCTGAATGGGCAGCAACTGCTCAGGGAGCAAAGGGTTTGTGTGAAAGTCCTCCCTACTGGGGAGCAGAAGCTTTGGAGTATAGGAGCATGTGAAAATTGTTGTTGTGAGTTACCTAGAAAAGAATGGAATTAAATAGGCTATACATAGAGGTAACTGAGAAGCTGATTTTGCAGGTTGCTCAACTTCTTGAAAACCCTAAGTAGGCTACTGTCTGGAATTGCACAGCCTGATGTTACTGACGTACAACCATCTGTCCTCATGGGCTTTCAAATCAGGAGAGCATCACTTTTACTAAGAGCAGGCAGTCTGTATGGTGGAGGGTTTAATAAGCGAATTAGATGAACTTTCTGACTTTGCAGCCTGAGGTAAAAGCAGACGGGAAAAAATAGATGCAAGGTCAACTTCACAAGTTAATATAAGTGAATTAAATACTTTAATTTCACATATTTTCTGGGTTAGTTGAAATGGGGCAGACTGTAAAAGGATGATGTGCTCTTTAGTGCACATCTTTAGTGTTTCTAGTTCAAAGAGGAAATTTTCCCAGAAGTGCTGGTAACCCCCCGGTTTACTCTATCGCAACATCTGAAGTCTTAGGCACACCTTAGAGAATTAAATCTTACAGTGCTCTGCTGAGCAGGTGACTCCTATCCTCCTCTTATAGATGGAGAATTGGCATACTCAAGTAAAGGAGCAGAAGAGAGGAGCTTTAGGAAAAGAAACTGGTGGCAAGGGGGCACTCAACATGCTTCCCAGGGAAAGCTCGGAATCACACATCTGTGTACTGGGGTGGGGAACTACCTGTTTGTAAAGAACTGGATCACATGTGCAAAATAATACTTTAGCACAGACTGGCCTGGATCCTGATACCTCCTGTCCCTAGGCTTTAACTAGGAATCAGTTTCCCCCAAAATCTATAGATGCAGGTAATCAGAGCAAAGGATACCTGCTCTTGCTGCCTTGCAGACACTGTTCTGCAAGCAGGGCTGTGTGTATGGGCTTCCTACATCCATGTGAAGCTCCCCTGCTGTCTTCCCTCGACTGCTGCACAGAGCTCCAGGGCTTCCAAGCCTGCATAGTCCCAGCTGGGCTTTCAACTTTCCCTGGCAATGGGCAAGCTCAGTGCTACCAAGTGCACACTGACAAAATGCTCTAGTTTAAAATGTGGCATAAAAGTGCTATTAATGCTTGTAGTGCTGCTGGATTTTTCCCCTTGTACAGAATATGAAATAAAAAAAAGAGATTTTTCACCCTGTAAGATTAAACAATCATCATGGTTTTAGGGGCTTAATCTGCTGGCATGCAGACTGCTGGCTGATAAGTCTCTGAGTGTAATTGGATCCAGCACTGGATTCAGTTGTGTGGGCTTTCCTGGGGCTTTTTGTTTGTTTGTTCATTTTTTAACACACAGCAGAGTTGAAGGGATCTGTCCCTGGAAATGCATTTGGGGGTGAATCCTTAACATTGTGTGTCCCCCCAGCCAGTAATTCAGCAGCACCTAGCTGGAGACCACTGCTCAGGGAGAGTAGGGGGGAGGCTGCTCAGTCTATGAATTCGTGCTATTGTTCAAGACACACATCTGCCTTAAGAAATCGCACGGCACAGGCCGTTACTTATTCAGATGCAGAAGCTCCTTCCATCCCACAAGACGGCCCATTCAAGTCACATGCCAGAGGTCTCAGCAGAATGGGCTGCAGCTGCTTCAAATCTGCTGTCTAACATCAGAAGCAGTTGGACAAACTGTACTGTGCTGACTACAGTCAGGCTCCCCGGCGCCGAGGAAGACAGGGAAAAGATTTGGGATCCCAGCACTATGTTTTCAGAGGATCTGTGGCTGGAAAATGAGAAAAACTGTGCTGTTGTTCACAAGTCGAAACGAGGAAGGAAACGCCAAGAGCTCCTGGCTGTGGCCCTGGGGGTGAAGGTGGGAGTCAAGGGGGCACTTTTGTGGCAACCTCTGAAACTCTTTGCCTATTCACAGATCACCTCCTTGGTCAGAAGAGCAGCCTTAACTCAAAATGACAACCACTTCAACTATGAAAAAGCACACAATTTTAAGGTAAGCACAACTTGCTATTATTATCAGCTAAAAAGTTCTGTTTTGATGCCTCACGTTTTATTTTTTGCTGTGATGAGGTTTGCATGCACCTATTTGTATTAGCTCTAAGAAAAGTGTTGAAAAACTGCATTTTTCTTTGTACTTGGTTTTGCTGCTCACTGCACTACTTGACTGGCAATTTAGCTCTTTTCCCCAGATTCAGTTTTATTTTTATTATTTAGAAACAAAGTACTTCCTATTGATTGTCTTTTATCTTAAGTGTATCTGCTTTTAACTGAGAAAAAAAATCCCCTTTTCAAAATCTAGCTATTATCAGAAGCCAGTGGCATTTTACCAGCAAACGTTTTGGACCATTTCTGTTTTCAGAAGAAGTTGAGGGAGCTCGGGTGCTTCTAACAATAAAGCAGAGCACAGCAGTTAGTATTGTCTCCCAGCTTTTGTTCCACCACCATATGCTAAGGAAATGCTCTCAAAGTCCCACTGAGCTGTAGTATCTGAGCTTGTGTTTGCTTGTCAAACTAAAACAAGTCACTGGACAAACACAAGGATGTTTGAAAGGCTCATCTTTTTGCTGTCTTATACATACAAAATCAGATTCTTAGTTTCTTTTCACCAAGTGCTGTGTCTGGCAGGCTGCAGTGGGGAAGTGACTCAGCTTTGGAAATGGACCTTCCAGGCAGCCTGTATTAAAATGTTTTGCCAAAAGGACTGTGCTGGTTTCAGAGCTTGCCAGCCAGTTACCATATCTAATGCTGTCAAATTGTGGTTTGATGCTTATCGGGATAAGCATTGAGAATAAAAGGCAGCAACAAGACAAGAAAGGAATGTATCTCGGCTTTGAAATCTCGGTTTAGTGAATGCTCCTTATGGATGCAGATCTGGGTCACTGTTAGAATAGTTCAGCTCATTAGCAGAACAAGAATTTTCTGATTTTCATCTAGGGCCTGTCAAAAAAGGAGAAGCACTGATTAAAATAATTTCACTTATTATGTGGGTTAGCTAAAAAGTTTTCCTTCGTATTTTTCTACATGTTCTGCTGTGCAGACATTGCTGTCCTCTGCAGTGCTTCTGCTGTAGTTGGCAAATCAATAATTTAATATTAGTGAGCAATGCTAATAATAGCATCCCTCTTCTCATTCCCCTTCCTTGACCCAGTCTACAGAGAAGTCAATATATATGTGTCTGATCGGCACTGAAGGAAAGCAGGGAAATACTCTGTGTTTTCTTGCTTGGTTAAGCCAGCTTTGATTCTTTCTGGGCTTTGCCCTCATTATCATTTTAATATAAAAACTATTTTAGTTTAACTAGGAAATATTTTCTCATGACTGAGACTTTTTTTTCACTTTGACCCATGCATTCTTTCCTCTTCGAAATTTCCCTTGTTTTGGCTTTGATTTATAATTGGACATGTGCCCAGTTAACTTTGCATTTGCACAATCTAGCTGTTGTACAGTGTCTGTTCTTTTCTGTTTCAAAAGAGTCATAGTTTAACTGGAAAATCACATGATTAAAATAGATATGTATTCAAAGGCTTGACAGCAGAAAATTATTGGTTTATCCTAGTAAAAGCCTTAACAAAACTTAGGGAAGAAACACTTAAAAAATAATCATCTAGAAAGGTCAATCGAAAGTGTTACATCAGCTTAAGCAACAATATGTCCACTATGCAAATACAGTTAGTTTTCCAAAAGAATATATGAAAACACATCTAGTTGTTGAACAGAAAATATGGATAGAATACCTGGAATAGAATATTTAGATTTAAAGATGGCTAAATTCCAGTCTAATATCTTTCATATATTCACTATTCATTTCATAAAAGGGTTAAGAAATTGCTTTAAAAAGATAGAATGGCTTTATGGGTCTTGGGGCAAAATTCTTAATGGCTTTTGACAGCACTCAGGCTATGATGATATGGGATTTGTCTGAAGGACAATGCTATTTTGCAGACATTCAAAAAGTTGTCTTCCTCATTTTTAGGTGAATACTGATGTGTATTGTATCATTCAGCTCAGTTCCTAGGGATAAAGGTTACGTGTCACAGTGTCCCTCATAATCTTGTCAAAGGCAATTCTTCATGAACGAACAGACACTTTTTAGCTCTTGTCCTTCAGCCATGAAGAATCTTAAAAAAGAAGGGCACATTTTTAGCGAAGCCAATGAGATTTTTGTAGATCTTACACCAAAGATGTTACCTACTGAAAGAACAGAGGAGCAAAAGGAAGAAATAGACTCAAGGCACAAATTCAGAGCAAGGATTGCTCTCCCTTCATCCTTGCAAAGCTAAGACAAAAATTGAAGAGCAGCGTTGAAGTTTGGAGCATGAGGGTACCAGCTTATGCTCTTCTGAGCATCCATGCTTTCTCAGTCAGCCCCTTTCAAATTTCTAGTTACTCAAGGCAAATGAACAAAAAAGATTTAGTATCAAGACTGATTTGTTAAGCTGGGTTCATCCTGAGCACACCACACAGTCACATGGATTTAGGTTTGGAGCTGGCGTCTGTCTGGCGGGACAACTTTGCATAAGCCAGTGTAGACATACCGTAATTCAGGAAAGAGAATAAATCTCTGAAGCCCTGTTTAGAAAAACACAGAGATATTTCTCTAACTATGTGAATGTCAGCCTAACTGGATCACAAAGTCCTCTTGCATCTTGCTATAGTTAGGATCCAGCAGGCTCTTTGCGATGTGTTTACCTGCCAACTTCAGTGGGGTCCCAGCTGGTGGTGAGGTCAATCTCATGCCTGAGGGCAGCAGTGTGAAGTTTGGGGGTGCTCCATGCTTTTTGTTCTAGGCTGGGAATTCATGAGAGGGCTTCTGTGCTGCTTTGAGTAAGTGAATACAGCTGAATAACGTGCATTTACCACAATACTGTGCCTGTTTGCCACCATAGCATGGGCAAATCCCATTTGCAGGCAGGCTAGTGGAGCTGATTACAGACAAGTCAGAAGATCTGCTGGGAGAGAGGAGGCTCTGGGATAAATTTCCCCTGTCTTAAGCACTGCATATAATATTGCTTCTGGAAGACAAAGGGTTTGGTTGAGACATTTTTTACAGATATCACAAAGATTATGTGGATTCATTTAAACAAAAATAACAGCAGGGTCAGTTTTTCTTCCCTGCAAATGGCTCAGGTTCAGAAGGAGTCCACAGGAGACTAGAAATGTGCCTATGTTCAGGCAAAAGTGAAAAAAGCTTCCTGTCTTTGGAGGCAAATAAAAAAGTCTTCAAACACAGTCACATAAACAACAAAATTGTCTCAGGAACAGCACTATATAATGCCAATAAAAAAACATGCATTTCAATTCAAGGCAATTTTTTTTTGTTTCTGCAATATTGCTTAAGGCATTATTTTGTTTTGCCACTGTACTGCACTCCTTAACTTTGGTTCCAGTTTCTCCCTCTGTGAACATGATTCAGACACAAACTAAGAGTGAGCAAGGTAGCACCCATGTGGAGAATGTTGCTGTGTGAAAGCAAGGGCACCAGAGGGGCGAAGGGTGAAGGTGAGAGCACAGGAAGGCAACAAGAAGAGACATGCAGTGTAGTGTTGTGTGAGATTGTCCAGCACAGAAGAGACAATGAATGTAGAAAACAAGTATTCATTGAAAGAGTATGAAAGACTGAACAAGGAAAGGACAGTGTACAGTCTGAAACATCAGTTGGGGCTTATTTGAAGAAATAGTTCCCTGTAAATTATTTTTAAAAGTTGGAATTATGCGTCAACTGTAGCCCAAGCGTATGCTGTGTATACACAGAGAGGTCTCCTGAGGCAGCAGGATTGGATAGGGATCAGCAACAAATAGTTCTTGATCATATTTCCAGAAAATCTAAGCCCAGTCCATTTCTAATGATGCAGCTACAAAGGATGGGGCAAAACCTAAAACCCATCTCAAAAATCTAAGACCTACTGTTACCTCCCCCCATTTAAAACAGAGATGAGGACAATCTTGCAGACAGAATTCCCATTTACACCATTCAAAAGTGTTGTGTTTCTAAGAACAGACTTTCTCCATTATTTCTTTAAAATCAATGACAAGTCATAAGAGACTCAGTTAAAAACTGCATCTTAAGAGATTTTTTTCCACTTTCATCTAGAAGCATTCGAAGAGCTCCCTTTTTAAGTTAGAGATTATTTCCCTGTTTCAACTTGGCCAGAAACCACCAAGACTAACTTTTCAAAGGGTGTTTCAGCTGGAGATTTGCCATTTGCGCTAAAATGCAGATCTGTGAAAAATTGAAGTGAATGAATAAAGACAACTCAACCTTTGAGGGCCACCAAGCTGAATGGAACAAGGGAAGGGTGCGCTGTCAGCACTTCTCAAATGGAGCCCACAGTCGGCATTGATGACTTTCCAAGTAATGGCAGGAGAAATCAAGGAGTAATCAGCTACCATTTTCAAAATACGCAACAGTGAGATCAGCTGAAATAAGCTTTATGTAAAGTGAGCAACTAGGCCCCAAATATCCTAGCAACTGCAAGGGACTTTATAAATGGTGCATTTTTAAAAGTCCTGACAGAGCTTTCTCAGTCCCTTCTCATGAGGTTAGCTCTTGTAAACTGCTGCAAAGCAGAAGACACAGTTAGCTATCTTCCCACAGCAGATGATTTTCACCCACAATTAAGTACAGGTGCAGACCTACTAATTATGTGGCTTTCAGTCTAAAAATGGCAAAGATGCAGGCATAATTAGTTGTGTCTGTAGTTTTGCATCCACTGAAAGTCACATAGTGCATATGACTGAAACTTGGGTCAACAGCTGGTGTTGTGTATAGCCATTTACCCCCATGAAAAGCCATGTCTGAAATTCATGCTGCCCACACTGCAAAATGAAATAAAATGAAATGAGGAAGAAGTACGTGGCTATATATATCAATGTATCTATCTCAAACTTTATTGCAAAGTCCAGTTTCACAGAGACACACATTCTTCTGAGAGGTAAAATGCACTTTCAAAAAATAAGTATGACCAGTCAGACATTCCAGTTTTGACCTTTCACTGTCAAAAGGGAGGAAGAATTACTATTGCTTTAAGTTTTATTTGACTGTAAGTAGTTGGTTAGGAGCAATTTGTAGTCAGGCTCACATTTTTATCTCGAAATCAGAAAGAGAGATCTGTATTAAAATCACAATACATCTTCCCAGACTCCAAGTACAGGCTTGTGTAGCTGTGATCCTGCAGACAAATGGGGGAAAAGCATTAGCAAGCCAAATGCTTGGCCTAAAACTTCACAGTTTATCTGAAAAGGGCAATGACCAATTTTTTACTCTATGAAAAGCAAAGAGCAGCCTTCCCCAGCCCAGGGGGTGGAAGTGGCCTTTCAGCCATCCACCCGATGGGTAAACAAGAGCAGAGAGAAGGAAAAGAACGCATTAGCAGCCAGAGTGTGCATGATTTATGTTTTGTTAAGCTCAATTAAGTCTCTGGCCAGAGCTAGCTCATGCCATGTCCATTCACACGGGCATAGACCTCACTATTTACTCTTCATTTCAATGAAAATGAGAACGGTCTTCCGCTGTAGCCTTTGGAAAAGGAGTGGTGGAAGCAGTGGTGGTGTGAGAAACTTGGCTGGGGAGCTGTGGGCTCTGTCAGCACACAAGTCATTTTATTCCTCCTTTATTTACTCATGTGTAGACTGTAGCAAAATAAAGTTTGGTCTACTGAAAAAGAGCATACTGACATCTCTTCCCTATGTGAGTTCAGTTTATTTACTAGAGTGGGGAATAGTGCTGTCTGCTTTTATCTACAGTTCCTTGGATTATTAGTTTTACGTTTTTTTCTCTTGGTTCCCTCCCTTCCACTATAGCTAGAATGTCAGCTAGCAAAAATGATTTGTTGTCGGTGTGGTACACAGCCCAGTTCTGTTATGTTAAGCCTATTGAAAGATAAACTTCAAGATCAAAGCACATTTCTGTTCCCATGGTTTATTTCATCTAGACTTTGGAAGGATGTGGGCACTGTATGCTAAAGATTTACTCCTACTGAGTCTTCTGTTGTTTATCCATTTCAGTTGTTCCATCTGTCAGACCATCTGCCTCCCAATGACCCCATTTCTTTCCCCCACCCCCATTTGTATTACAGGTCCATACATTTCGGGGTCCACACTGGTGTGAATACTGCGCCAACTTCATGTGGGGTCTCATCGCTCAGGGAGTGAGGTGTTCAGGTAACCCTTCAGCATTTTCTGTCATCCTCTTGAAGTGCTCAGACATCTGTCCCACCCCAGCCTGCACTCCCTGCAGGAGCAGGGGCCAGGATTTCTTTACAGAACAAGGCAAGAAATCCTCCCACACAAGTTAGAGCATTTTCATCTTCTCCATTAGCTGGTTTAGAAATTAAGTCACCAGCCCTTGGTTGCTGAGAGTGACATCTTTTTGGTAGTACCTTGGTCCTGTGTGTGCCTTGGTGTATACATTAAAACCTATTCATTATGGTTAAGTTATCCCTGAATGTTTTTATGTCTTAAGAAACAAGCACTGGAAATGGCAAAGCCATCCTGCAACTAAGCTTTTAACTCCTCTTTTTGCCACCAATTGCTGAGAAGTGCCCTTGTCTGCAAAAAGACTGCCACATGTTTCCTATAAAATTACCATGCTGCAAGCCCAAAGTATCCCACCCCAAGGTAAAAAAAAAAAACCAAAATGCAACCTTCATTTTCCATGAAGGATTAGTTTTCTGGTGCCTCTATAACTGTATTAGCATTTTAATAGTGTCTTAATTATTTTAAATTTGTTGGTTCTTCTGTGAAATAAGAAAAAAAAAAAGATCTTGGAAAAAAGCAATAATCATCACATCATGAGGTTTTGGATTCAGCAAGTGGAGTTGTATTTGGTGCATTGCAAATGGGTTTTCACAATTTCTTTCACCAGACCTGCAATCATTTCCAAAAGGTGTTTGTCTCACCTCTGTCTTACCTTTCCCTGCCCTGACCTCCAGGCATTCCCAATGACTAGTACCAACCCTGACATCTGCCTTTCATGGATAGAGTAGGTGGCCGTTACCCAAAGTTTAGACTGCAGTTTGCAAGATCAAAATACCTTTCACAAATGCAGTTTTAATAAGTGCAGTCTCAGCTACAGCTACATCTGGTCTACATGAATAAGGGTAACACAAAGAATGTGAGGACATTAAAAAAGAGGAATAGTAGTTTGCTTTTCAAGCTATTTGACCTTAAACAGAAATATGCAAAACCTGACCTCACTAATGCATAGCAGCGTATTTGTTCCCATACATAAAATATTAAACTTATGAAAAGGCTTATTTATTTAGTATGAAACATAATACTCTCCCTCATTAAATTACCAGCATTTGATTCCAGGTAGACAGATGCATTTGGATTTAACTTCACATGCTTGGACAACAGCACTGAAAACAATGCAGGGAAGTTCCTAACTGCAGCTGCTCACATTTGTTTAGAATTCACAGAACAATAATATATTATACACTAATAACTGTATGGAGAAACACACAAAGCCCCACCCAATTCCATTAAACATGTAGGTGTACTTGTATATGATTTTGCTTGATTAATATTTTATAGAGTATAATACTGAAATGTGCTGCAAGTAATAGAGTCAAGTTTACATTTTTAATAGCTTGATATTAAGTTATCTCAAAGGGTACCGTCAGTGATGGGCATGACTGGGAAGGCATTAAAACAGGAATCAGCTATGTGAGATAATGCAACTCACGATGGTGGTGTTTACTTTACTGAAGCTTATAAATTCATTTGGCTGAATATTTGAGTCTATTAGAAAAATTCAATTTCTGGAGGTCAAGCAGAGATGTTAAAGTTAATAGAAACTCAGACATGCACCTGAGAGTGGGATTCAACTCTGGAGTAAGACACCAAGAACTATTTGTAAAATGAATCACTTTTTTACATCATGCCTTGCACAGCATTTTATATGCCTAAACTGACCTACAGACTACACACAGGGGACACTTTAGTCACCAGTGCAGTGATAAGCCAGGGATGGGGAGTCTGCTGATATGGCAGAGTGAGCCAAAATGTGACACTGCAGGAATGTGGAAGGGGGAGAGTGAGGCACGCTAGCTCAAAGCACTGACCCAGTTTAAGTGCTCAGGTGAATCTTAGATTCTTCAATCATGACCAGTGCTAAGCCACAAGACAACCAGCAGAAGACAGTCATTACTGTGCCAATTTTATTCAAGGCCTATATAAAATACCCAGAAGATAAGTCTCATGTGTTCAAATGCAACACCTTGAGCTATGTGTCCAGTAATGAACCGATGTAGACTGCACCAGTGGTCATCTACAGCTCAGAGGGTTATAAGGAACATCCTGAACTTTATAGCTTTTGAACAACTCACTTTTCTCACCATAAAATTTTTGCACATTTCCATGCTTATCTTTCTCATCTCCATCCTGTTTATTCTGTCCTTGCTGACTGATGGGGAAGTTGTGCCCATTTCTTGGTGTGGACTGAGGAAATAAGTTGTTAGACAAGACCTATTGGCATTAGTATTAATTCACTAACATGGCTAACTTTGCTTACAGACTGCGGGTTGAACGTACATAAGCAGTGCTCGAAATATGTGCCCAATGACTGCCAACCAGACCTCAAGAGGATAAAGAGAGTCTACTGCTGCGATCTCACCACACTTGTGAAAGCCCACAATACTCAGAGGCCAATGGTTGTGGATTCCTGCATTCGGGAGATCGAAGCAAGAGGTTTGTGTTCTTAGGAAAGCAGCAGACACAATGAAATGAAGATGACTTGAATTATGTGCTAAGCTAGAACAGGGTAGTATGCTTATGCACACTGAGGACAGGATGAGAGAAGGGGTTCCTTTAGTGTAGGTGATAGATTGCTTTCCATTAGCTAGTAAAATTAAATCATGGCATTTCGTAATGCAATTTCCTGGAATGCTTTCTGAAAACATGTCAAAACATGTATTATGTTACACTTCTGAAGGGGTGAACTTTAAAGTGAACTTTAAGTTCATGTTTATGTGTCTTTTTCCATTACTTTATTTTAACATACCTAAGGACACATCCAATTTCAAAGTAATCAGTTTAAATCAAATCCATTATTAATAACCTTTACGGACATTATGGGTAAGAGAACACAAGTGACTGGAAGTGACTCAGACAAGTGAGGTCACAGGCTGTGGTGTGCTGTGGTTTGTCTCAAACTGCTCAGGGTTTTGCATGATGCTCAGTTACTGACTGATGGATCCTGTGACACAGGCAGCATGACACAGCCAAAACCCAAATTTGGACAGGTTTTTGGGACACAGACATGTGCCAGATTGAAGAAAAAACATATCCCCTCCAACACAATACTGTAATAATCATGTATTTTTCTTTGCATAGCAAATGTGTATGTCGTGCTGCCCAATAAGCCAAATTTTCCTGTTAGTCACAGCTTCAGCACAAGAATCTCATAATCTTGAATTCATGGCATCCCAGTAATCTGCATAGCAACATACTGATACTAGCCATAGGGATTTCAAAGCCACGCATCATCTACTGAATTGAATCAAAGATTTACTGGTAAATCCCCTGCACTGCTCCATAAAGCTCTACCAGGATTATATCATCATTGCAGGGACAAATAGAAAGAATAGTACGGACTAAGACAGAAGAGCTTTACTGCATGATAGAGCAGGAAGCTACATTGCATTTGAGATCTAATCACTTACTTGTACATTTATTGATTAAGATAAAATCTGCTGCTTGCTCTCTGTTTTTTCAGCATCTTTATATGTCTTTAATGGCCATAGAACTATGAAAGATTCTGATTTTGTTCTGAAGAGCACAAAGTGTATTGGAACTTATAAGTAGGTTAGCACTGTGGATAGTCACAATAGGGAATTCTACGATTAAAATAAATAGCATGTGTGTAACTCAGCCTACTCTGTTGAGCTGCCCTGCATTTCATGTTGGTGTGGATCAATGAGGGGAGAGTTGTGCAAGTGAGCAGGTCTCTTATGGTGAAAGAACTACAGAAGGAATGTACTGATGTGAACAACTGTATCCATCACATCTATCAGCTGTGCGTAAGTAAAAGCTGA